>NC_057795.1:584060517-584194952 GCF_018294505.1 Triticum aestivum
CGGGGAGCTGGTATATCGACAACGACATACCCGATAAAAAAATAAGAAGAGGAAGAAGAAGAACAAAAAGAGGAGAAGAAGAAAGGAATAGAGAGAGGAGAAGATCGAAGAAAAAAAGAAGAAAAAAAGAGGAGAAGAAGAAAGCAATAGAGATGAAGAAGAAAAAAAAGAAATTACTCTATTTTTTCTTCTTCTCTTCTATTCCTTTCTTCTTATCCTCTTTTTTTTTCTTTTTTCTCTTCTTATTTATTCCTCCTCTTATTCCTCTCCTCTTCTTCTCCTTTCTTCCTCTTCTTATTTTCCCTTTTCCACTCCTTTTTCTTCTTCTTCCTTCTTCCTTCTTCCTCTTTTCTTCCATTTCCTTATTTTACTTTTTCCTCTACACTAACCTAAAATGCACTAACCTAAAATCGATATCTACTAATTAACAACCTAAATAAAAAAATACATATATGAAAAAAAACATCATATGAAAAAAAACATCATATGCACAAAAAAAATATGAAAAACCAACAACATATCAACATCATCACATATATGAAAAAAATGGAAGGCCGCCGGACCGTGGGGTGGCGCGGCACGACAACGGCATCGGGGCAGCGGTGGTGCGGGGCGGCGCAGGGCGGTGACGGTGTCGGGGCGACACGGGCTGGCGATGGTGTCGGGGCGAGCTCGGGGAGGTGACGGCGATGGGGCGACGACGGCGTTGGGGTGGCGCGGGGAGGTGACGTACGACATCGGGGCACGGGGACGGTGGCGACGACGGGCGCGGGCGAAGGAGGGCGTTGGTGCGGGCGACAGTGGCTGCGGGCAATGGCGGGGCAGCCTGGCAGCATCGTGGTGTTCGGCGTCGTCAGGAGGGAAACTGCGATGAGAACTGAATACTTTCACAAGTCTTGTCTATATACCCAGGGCATTGGTGCCGGTTCGTGGCACTAACCGGAACCAAAGCCCCCCTTTAGTCTCGGTTGGTGCCACGAACGACGACCAAAGCAAGGGCCTTTGGTCCCGGTTGGTGCCACCAACCAAGACCAAAGGCCTTGTGCTACCCGCGGCGAAATGTTTAGTCCCACCTTGCTAGTTGAGAGGAGCTCGGAGTGGTTTATAAGCCCCACTACGGCTGCCCTCTCGAGCTCCTCTCAAATGCAGGCTTACTGAGCCTAATCACACACTATGTTGCCTGTGGGCCTACTGGACCTTCTGCGGGCCTGAATCATGGCCCATGGTTGGATTTCTAGTCGTATTCTGGCCAGGTTGGGTTTCTGCAGCTTTTGGTCCTGGTTGAAGCCACCAACCGGGACCAATGGTGGTGGGCCAGGAGCGAGGCCCATTCGTCCCGGTTCTTCCCACCAACCGGGACCAAAGAGGCCAGAAGAACTAGGACCAATGCCCCCACGAGGCCCGGCAGGCCCCCTGGCCTCACGAACAGGGACCAATGGGCCCATGGGTCCCGGTTCGTGACTGAACCGGGACTAATGGGCTTATCTGGCCCGAATGTAAGCCCTGTTTTCTACATGTGCGTCCTCACCGGACGCTAGAGGCTCTTGCGCGGCGCCACGACCTGATCATCTACCTCCGTGCGGGCCGTCATGGTATCCTCGGCCTCCCTAGCCGAGGCGGTGCTCAGGACCCAGGACCACGTCTTCTGCAGCCGCCCACAGCAATACATGGCCCGCAGTACGCTCTACGGCTGCCGGGACGTCGACTTCAGCGCCTACAGTGAGCGCTGGCGCCAGCTCCACTGTATCACCATGGTGCAACTCCTCAGCGTGAAGCGGGTCAACTCTTTCGGCGCCCTATGGGAGGAGGAGGTCGCGTGCTTTGTGGAATGGGTCCCCGCGGCCAGTGGCGCCTAGGAGAACAGCCGCATACGCCCAAGGGTTAACGTCACCGAGCTCATCATCACCCTAAGCTACTCTGTATCTCGAGGGCAGCTTTCGGGCACAAACTTGGAGGTGTGGAGACGGCTAAGGTCCGCGACATGATGAAGGAGCTCACTGAACTGCTCGGCACGATAGCCGTGAGCGACGTGTTCCCTAGGCTAGGGTGGCTGGTGGACAGGGCGACTAGGCTCGACGCGAGGGGGAAGAGGACGGAGGCCAAGCTCGACAGTATTATGGAGAGGGCCATCACGGAGCATGAGGGGGACCCAGGAAACGATGGCGAGGCTCGTGATCTCCTGGACGACTTGCCCTCGATCGCCAAGGATGGCGATTAGGGGTTTAAGCTGGACCGGATTAACGTGAAGGGACTCATCTTGGTAAGTACCAGTGACCTAAAACATCTTACATTTGTTTGTTTATTGAGGGAGTAATAATTTCAGAACAATAACTAGTTGGTAGATTAGCAACCATCTTTATTATTGGGAAAAGAAAATTTCTTAGCTTACCTTGGTATTGTATTGCATCTGTAGGACATGTTCATAGTAGGCACCGACACGACCTACAAGACGATAGAATGGACCATGGCCGAGCTCGTTAAGAATCCAGGATAAATGGAAAAGGTGCAATCGCAGGTGAGACAGGTTGCAGGTGCGCATGGAGGAGTCCTTGAGGAGGAGCTGGACAAGATGAACCTCCCGCAGGCGGCCATGAAAGAAACTTTGCGGATACACCCGGCGGTGCCGCTTCTCATCCCATGCAAGTCGATTAAAGATGCACAGTTGCACGACTATGACATCCCGGCCAAGACCCGGGTCATGGTCAACACGTGGGGCATCGGGAGGGATAAAGAGTCATGGGAGAATGCCGAGGAGTTCCGGCTAGAAAGGTTCCTGGGCGGAACCATCGACTACAATGGAAAGGACCCCCGGTTCCTACCGTTCGGCACAGGGAGGAGGGGGTCCCCCGGTATGGCCTTTGGGACGCGCCTCGCAGAGCTCACGTTGGCTAACATGTTGTACCATTTCGACTGGGAGCTGCCGAGTGGTCAACATCCAGAGTCGTTTGAGGTTGTCGAGGCTAGCGGGGTGTCGCCTGGCCTTAAGTCTGTCTTGATCATTGCCATAAAACCTTTATAAGCATACATGGACTTTGTTCGAGTCGACCTTGTATGAATTTTGCGTAAAGGAGAAGGAGAAAGTTAAGCGAATTGTATGAATTTTGCGTTGTGGCCAAACGCATAGCGCGTTGCTTGATACAAATCATTTCCATGCTTCTTTCCTACCTCATTGAGCACTCCCCCTTGCGCTGCCGCTCTCCAAGATCCCATCTCTTTACATGGCCCTGAACCTAAATCGCTTGGCTCGCTGACATCATTTCCTCCTCTGAGCTCACTCACAGAGTCATAACGGGGAGGGATGGGAAGTGGACCTAACCCGTGGGTGGAGGGGGGATGTGACGGATGTTGGACCCTTTGAGGCACTGACGGGTGGTGCAGTAAAGCTATCGTCTTTTATAACTCCTCAGTGGATGACCACTCCCACAGAGGAGGCACCTCATCCCTGACCTTCCTCATGCCCTTGGCGGAGCTTCGACGGTCAAACTGACATCATCCAACGTTGGCAGTTTCCTCACCGCCTTCTGTTCACGTCGTTTCCCATGTGTGGTGTGCGATGCCGCCATTGCAAGGTGTGGAGGTTGTCAGTGCTAAATCCAGCATATGTCGAGCTAGGGGTCCAAAGCTAGGCGTCGTGGAGCGATGCTAATATGGACACATGACTTTACCCAGGTTTGGGCTTTCTCGAAGAGATAATACCCTACGTCCTGCTTTCCATTGTATTGATATGGGGGATATATAGTACGAGTACAGATATCTACCACGAGATTGTTTTAATGAATATGAGATTCGATGATATATTGATTAGCCTGGCCCCGGCTTATATAATGTACATAAGGCCTTGGATTTAGAGGAGTCCTTGTCTTGTGGGCCAAGTCTTGTTGAGTCTTCCTTGTATGCGTCATGGGCTCTGCGAAGTGGCTCATGAGCGAACCTCCATGGGGTCCTCGGCCTGATCCACCTGGTCAGGAGACGATGTGATGAGTACCCTCTATCAAGGACACCAATAGTAGCCCCTAGAACCGGTCTTCAAGTTGGGGATGCTCCTCGGTTCTTCCAAACTGTTGTTCACCTTTGGTCGCTGGTCTTGAAAGCCAGTTCAACAAATATTCGCATCTCCGATCTCGAGGATCGGTGAGGTGTATCCGAAGAGTTTATTTGTCGGGCATCCGAGAAGCCCCTTTAGATTCTTGGCCTTTATCAATACCTTGGTATTTTTAGAGAATTTATAGAGGCGGAGTAACGTCAAACGGAGCCTCGTGGGCCCCATGAGCCACCAGGGCATGCCATACCCACCTGGATGCGCCCTGGTGCCTCATGGGTCACTGCCCCTGTCTTCTCACCCCCTCCCGAAGCTTCTAGGGTCTCTTATGTCTAAAATAATCACCAAAAAGTTTCATGGCATTTGGACTTCGTTTGGTACTGATATTCAGCAAATCAAAAAACGACAAGCAAAAAACAGCAACTGGCACTATGCACTAAGTTAATAGGTTAGTCCCAAAAAATGGTATATTATTGCTTGTAAATGTATATAAAACATCCAAGATTGATACTATAATAGAATGGAACAATAAAAAATTATAAATACGTTGGAGACGTAGCATATACCGGGCCCCGTTTAATCCCGCTTAAACCCACTTATGATCTAACAGTTCAAAGTTTATTTATTTTATTGGGAAATGAACTATGGAGATGGTCGTTTATTTGTCATTTACATCCCTACACATGGATGGTGCATGGGGACTTGTAGAATCACGACGAGTTGATCCCCTTGCTTGTTCCCTTTATCTACTATCTATAGTTGTTGTGTTGTTTAACGTAGTTTCTTTTGGTTAGGTGGTGTTCCTGCTCTCAAACTTTGTGTTGCGAGGCCGAGATCTTTCGGTCAATTCTTCTAGAATCTCTTGAGAATCTAAGAGCATCTACAGCTGGACGCCTCAAACCATCTCTCATATGTGGAGGTACGCGCTCGGTCAATGACCGGACATGAGAGAGAAGGAAAAACATGACCCAAGGACCCCTCATATCTTTCCTATATGTCTGAACTGTCAGAAAACCCTGATATCCATCTAAAATATGAAAAGAATATGAGGGCTCGCTGACACACCTAGGCGCGTCCGGTCAATCCGTCACATAAGACGCGGCCTCATCCCAGACCACCTTTTATCTTTCTTTATTCATTATTTTCTTTCTCTCTCTTCATATCCACCAATCACATGCAAGTGCCGGACATATGAGGAAGAAAATGAGGATTGTGGCTGCGCAGATGGATAAATAGGGGCTCAAAGCGGACACACCCGATCACTGACCGGGTGTGTCTGCGGGCGTTTGAGCGGTCGAACTAGAGGTACGGGGCTGAAGATGCTCTAACCTTCCACATATTCTCCCTGAATCTTGAACCCATATTTTTATTATAATCCTAGATAGCTAGGATGTAAACAATTAGGATTGTCAAAATTATATGAGTTCAAGATTCTGGGAGAAGCCGCGTGAAGGTTTGATTATGAAGATTTTGAAAGAATCAGCCAAAAAAAACTTGGCCAGAGTTCCCAGCCCATGTGTTGTATTGCCCTCGGTTTGGTGCTGTGAACTGCCCTTAATGCCGACGGTAAACAGTAGGCCATGCCTCGCCTGTTTCTTTTTCGTTTCTTGGGCTGCTTTCATTTTATGAACAAGGTGGTTTCTGTTAGGGTATGTCTAGGACTTAATCGACCGAAACTAAGTCTCAGTTGGCTGACATCAGCGTACAATTTTGTGGCGTATGACTCTGTATTTAGCCAACGTATGATTTGTCGCTACTTGTTTCTCGACTTGCGATCGTTAGATGGGCCAACAAATTGGCCCATTTTTCCTTCTTTCACATCCCAGGTCAAGTGATATGTTCCTTCTCTTCTCTATATACCTCTTGCATTCCTTTTTTTCTTATCATTTTTGAAAAAGGTTTGAATTGTAGAAAAAAATTGTATGACAAAGAAATAAAATATTAGAAATGGAAGAAAAATGACGCACATTACAAATTTCATTCTTACTCTTTGTACCATCTTTCTCTCTCATTATTTTACTCCCATTCTTAAAAAAATTATATTGTAAGATCTTTCATGTAACAAAAAATGAAAAATATAAACAAAAATGAAAAACTATTTAAGTGTGTGTGTGTGTGTCTCACGGACATGCAACTATGGGCGGCCGACCAGTATGCAACTGGTAGTTGCATGTAAACGGTGGATGCAACTGACCATTGTCGAGGGAAGTTGCATGTCAAGGGTTAACAAGAAATTGATGAAAAATGACATGCAAGCCCCCACCCTCACTCACCCCCTCCCCGCCCCACCCACCGACACACACACACATGACAAAACAACACAGACCAGCAATTGTGTTGAAGACATGCAGCTGCAGTTGTTGTTGACATATGCAGTTATGTGTCTAGTGGAAGAGATGCAACTGCCCCATCCACCTGATAATCACCATTGAGTTGCAGTTGCGTGGATGACATGCAGTTGCAATCATGGGCGACATTTGCAGTAGTGTGCCTAGTGGAAGACATGCAACTACCCCTCCCCAAAAAGAAAACACCATATAGTTGCAATTGCATGCCTAGTGGCAGACATGCAACCACCCCTTCCCGACAAAATCACTAAAGAGTTATAGTCGTGTTAAAGACATGCATCTGCAGTCAGGGGAGACACTTACAATTGCATGTCTAGTGGACTACATTCAACTACCATTCCTTACGGAACACCTCAGAGGTGTAGTCAGGGACGACACTTGGAGTTACGTGCCTAGTGACAGACATTCAACTTCCCACCTCCCTGACAAAAAGCACCACAAAGTCGCAGTCAGTGACAACACTTACAATTGCATGCCTACTGGTACACGTGCAACAACCCCTCTCGACAAAACACCACAGAATCGCAATTGCATTGAAGATATGAAGTTGCCAGTTGGAGGCGACACTTGCGGTTGCATGCCTAGTGGCAAACATGCAAGTACCCTCTCCCCAAAAAATACCTCATAGTTGCAGTCAGGTGCGATACTTGCAGTTGCGTGCCTAGTAGCACACATGCAACTGCCCTCCTCCCCGACAAAAAACGCCACAAAGTTGTAGTCGGTGACAACATTTACAATTGCATGCCTAGTGGCAGACATGCAACAACCCCTCCCTGATAAAACACAACATAATCGCAGTTGCAGTTGGGACGACACTTGCAATTGCATGCCTAGTGGTACACATGCAACGGCCCCTCTCCTCGACAAAACAATCAAGGTATGCATATATATGTATGCGTAAAATAAAAAAATTGCACAAAAATAAGTCCATTTAAAAAAGTTTATATATTTTATTAAACATTTCAGATTAAAAAAAATCCAGACAGCGGAATACATATTCATCAAATGTTGCCAAAAAAAAGAACAATCAAGAAAAGTATGAAAGAAGCAAAAGATTTTCCTGCAAAAATAACAAAAGATTTTAAAAAGGTAAAATGAGGACACAAAAATCAACGGAAAAGACACACATGCTGCTAACCGGTTATCCAACATTCACGGGCAAACACGAAAAGAAACCCAAGAAAAAATAGAAAAGCCCACAAGTGGCACAAAAACCCAGATTGGTGCAAGAAAAACAATGCTTATAGAATCCATCAACACATACAAGCACACAACGTACAGAAAAATTGCCGTACAGAACAACTTTTGACACGAATCTCAGCGCTTATAATCCAACTGCTGTAGAGTCAACTGAGACTTCACTAAATCTCAGTCGACTAAGATATAGCAAACCCCTTTCTGCTAATATTAATGAAATTTGATGAAAAGTGTTAATACTTAATAGTGATGAAAATCAGGGAGATCCCCTTTTTCAAAAAGAGAGAAATACCGCAGCTTCGCACCTGCCGCCTCTTCCCTGGTCGGGGTCCGCAAAGTCACTTTTACCGGAGCCGGGAGCTAGCGGTGGTCTTGCCGCCAGTGAGTAACTGACACCACATCTAGTACTTTTATAATGCGATTGTATTTGATTCCTTTCAGCCATTTGCATATTTTGTCTTTCCCTTCTCCTGGACCCACCACATGGGATGCCATTTTTCTCTCATCCACTCACGTACAATTACATGCATTGCTTTACTCTCTCTCCTCTCTCCATCAAAACCCATTCCTTTTTATTTTCTGGTTATAATTGAAATTATTCATATCTTTTAAACCAAAACTCTATTTTCGAAACTTTTTATACATTTGAACTCCTGGTATGAAGACCATGAGAACAAGACCAACTTTGATACATTTTCAGCACATTTAAATTTTAGTATTTCAATCAACTTATTTTACTCATTCTATTTCAGTGTGTTTTTCAAATGAGCTTCTTTTGTGAAGTTGTTTTGTTCACTCTTTTCAGTTCCAGTTATATTTCACATATATCAGCTTCTTGAAACAAGAATTTTTTCTAAATGAGTGAAATCAGCTCCTGAAAATAATTGAAGCATGTCTTTTCAAATGAAACGAGTGAAATTAGTCTTTTGAAATGAGTGAAATTAATCTTATGAAATGAGAGAAATTAGCTCCTAAAATAATTGAAACATGTCAGTCAAATGAAACAAGTGAAATTAGTCATTTAAAATGAGTGAAATAAGTTTATTTGAATTATTATTTCTAATAAATGAAATTAGTTTTTAAATTGAAATATAATTTTTGTGAAACACCTTTTTTTCAGTCTGTTATTGTGAAGTTGCTTCGCTCAATAATTTCAGTTTCAGTTATATTTCACATATACCACTACTTGAAACCAATGTTTTTTTAGAACTGAGTTAAATTAGATTTTTCAACTATGTGAAATCTCTTTTTATATAAAGAGTGAAATGAATTTTTGAGTGAAATATGTTAATTGAAAATAAAGAAATTTATTTGCGGAGATGAGTGAAATGTTTTACATGCATATTTCAGAAATCAGTTATGTCAATGCTTCAAACTTTTCAAGCGTATGCCAAATCAGTTTTTTTTAAATGAGTGAAATATATTATTTCAATTGAGCGAGTGTAATGTGTTTTAAAAAATGTGTGAAACCTATCTTTTGTAAACAATAGAAGTGAAATCGTTTATTGAAATGAGTGAAATCTATATTTTCAAAATTAGTGAAATCAGTTTTCTTCTACAAGATAAGTGAAATAAGTTTTTTTTAGTTGAGTGAAATATGTTGTTTGGAATCTGTGAAATAAAATTAGTCGAAATGTATACAATTTTGATATTATTTTAAAGGTCTTGCCTTGAGTAATTCAAATATATAAAAATATCACCAATTAAATTTATTGTTTAAAATATCAATCTCCAAAATTTTGGCTATCAAAATTAATACTAGTCTTTCCTTGGGAGAAAGACTTGTGAATGTTTAGTCGCCGTATACTACCCACATGTAGATTCACAAAAGCTGCATGGCATGCATAGGGGTCCATAACAGGTTTGTATTCTCGCCTATTGAAATGTGAGAGATTGGCTTGCTTATATATGAACAGTGGCCACGAATTTCAAAAAAATCATGTGTGGTGGATTCTTCGCCGGTAGCTCCGGGCTCCGTAAAAGAAAAATCAGGCCGGGGTCGGCATCTTGCATGATTGCATCGGGACAACAATGTTTTTTCTTTTCTTTTGCGGGTATCGGGACAACGATGTTGCTGTCCTGTCCATGCATTCATGCATGTTGGGTGCGTCGAAAGCAGATATTTCCGATATGATCTCCGTCCCGCCGTGCAACAACCATCGCTCAATGCCTGAACCGTACCACAACCAGACGAGATATATCTACTCCGTTGACCTCCGGCCGGCCTCCTCGTTCCATGCGCAGCTCTGCCACATGGCTTCCACTCTTTCGTGTCGCCGCCGTACGTGTCCGGTCGTCCAGACATATCCATCAGGCGAAATTTGTCTTGTGTGGATCCTGCGCATCAGCTTAAGTTCACCGCTAGCTATCTGGTCGTTGTACACACATGTTGCGTCCATTCCGCTCTGCTAGGCTAGCTTAGCCCTCATGGCATCTCTTCAGCTCGACTCTACCCTAGTCCTCTGCCTCCTCTTCGTGGTATCTTACTTCACCATCGTCGCGAAAGGCTTCGGACACGGCCGCCGGAGTGCGCAGCCACCTTCGCCACCTGGGCTGCCCATCATCGGCAACCTGCTCCAGTTTGGGCGGGGCCGCCATCACCAGACGCTCGAGGCCCTCGCGCGGCGCCACGGCCCGCTCATCCTCCTCCGCATCGGCGCCGTGCGGGCCGTCGTGGTCTCCTCCGCTCCACTCGCCGACGCGGTGCTAAGGACCCAGGACCACGTCTTCTGCAGCCGCCCGCAGCAGTACATGACCCGCGGTACGTTCTACGGCTGCCGGGACGTCGCCTTCAGCGCCTACAGCGAGCGCTGGCGCCAACTCCGCCGCATCGCCGTGGTGCACCTCCTCAGCGTGAAGCGGGTCGACTCCTTCCGCGCCCTCCGGGAGGAGGATGTCGCGCGCTTCGTGGGACGGGTCCGCGCGGCCAGTGGCACCCAGGAGGACGGCGGCAAACGCCCGGGGGTCAACGTCACCGAGCTCATCATCACCCTAACCTACTCCGTGATCTCGAGGGCGGCTTTCGGGCACAAGCTTGGCGGCGTGGAGCCGGCCAAGGTCCGCGACATGATGAACGAGCTCACTGAGCTGCTCGGCACGATCGCCGTGAGCGACGTGTTCCCGACAATAGGGTGGCTGGTGGACTGGGCGACGGGGCTCGACGCGAGGGTGAAGAGGACGGCGGCCAAGCTCGACAGTATTATGGAGAGGACCATCACGGATCACGAGGGGAACCCAGGAAACGACGACGGGGCCCGGGACCTCCTGGACGACTTGCTCTCGATCGCTAAGGATGGTGACCAGGGGTTTAAGCTGGACATGATTGATGTGAAGGGACTTATCTTGGTAAGTGAAATTAATTTGTTTTGTTCGAGAAAACTAAGTATTAATCTGAGAACAAGAACTGGTTGCCGGTTGGTCGATTAGCAGTATACACGGCACCAGCTGCCACTCTAGGAGTAGGAGCAGCCAGATACATGCATGCTTATTAGCTTATCTTGGCATTATATTACATCTGCAGGACATGTTCATAGGTGGCACCGACACGACCTACAAGGCGATAGAATGGACCATGGCGGAGCTCATCAAGAATCCAAGAGAAATGGCAAAGGTGCAATCACAGGTGAGACAGGTTGCAGGTGAGCATGCAGGAGTCCTTGAGGAGGAGCTGGACAAGATGAACCTCCTGCAGTCGGGCATGAAAGAAACATTGCGGCTACACCCAGCGGTGCCGCTCCTCCTCCCACGAGAGTCGATTCAAGATGCACAGCTGCACGGCTATGACATCCCGGCCAAAACCAATGTCATGGTCAACACGTGGGCCATCGCCCATCGGGAGGGATAAAGATTCGTGGGTGAACGCCGAGGAGTTCCGGCCAGAAAGGTTCCTGGGCGGAACCATCGACTACAATGGAAACGACCCCCGGTTCCTACCGTTCGGCGCAGGGAGGAGGGGGTGTCCCGGTATGGCCTTTGGGACGCGCCTCACGGAGCTCACGCTGGCCAACATGATGTACCATTTCGACTGGGAGCTGCCGGGTTGCCAGGATCCGGACTCGTTTGAGCTTGTTGAGGCAAGCTGGGTGTCGCCAGGCCTTAAGTCTGCCTTGATCCTTGCCGTAAAACCTCTGTAAGCATACATTGATAATGTTATAGTAACTGCTAATTAATTCCCCCGGGGCAGTTAAATAAAAGAGAAAGTTAACCGGTGAACGGTATGAATCTTGCGTTGTGGCAGGACACATCACTCGTCGCCTGATCCGCATCGTACACCCCTCTATCTTCAGCACTTCTTTCCTGTCGGTTAACGCAAAAGGCCGAGTAGAACCATCGACTACAATGGCAAGGACTGTTCCTACCGTTCGGCGCGGGGAGGAGGGGGTGCCCCGGTATGGCCTGTCGGACGCGCCTCACACAGCTCACGCTGGCGAACATTATGTACCATTTCGACTGAGAGCTGCCGGGTGGCCAGGATTCAGACTCGTTTGAGGTTGTTGAGGCTAGCGGGGTGTCGCCAGGCCTTAAGTTTGCCTTGATCTTTGTCGTAAATCCTCTGTGAGCATACATTGACTATGTTAGAGTAAGCGCTAATTACGTCCCAGAAGTATAATGAAATAAAGGAGAAAGTTAGTCGGCGAAGGTATGAATTTTGCATTGCGTCCAAACGCATCATGTGTCGCCTGATCCGCATTATACATCCCTCTGTCTTTGGCACTTCTTTCCTGCCGCGTCAAGAACATACTTCTGCATCTGTTTCCCCTTGCGCTATCGCTGTCGGCGTTCTGGAAACGGGGGTCCTCAGACTTGCCTGCCTGCGGCATGCGGCATATGGCTCAATGAGTGGCCCAGTACGGTCCGTCTTCATCAACTCAAGCTCAAGACCCTCGCGAGGGGCCAAGCCTCGTGGGGCGGACGATGCAAGGCTTCCTCAGGAGCGGCCTCATCAGGCAGGCTCGCGAGCAGGCGGAGAGATCAAGACAGGGGTACCTCGCGAGGTGCTCGTGACGCAAGCCATCACGATCGAGACCAGGCGGGCGTCGGCCTGTCCAGTGTCCTTGTTCCCTCTTCGGTGCAAAGGGGGCAAACGCAGTCGCGGAGTACCGAGGCATCCGGCAAAGGTTACCATTTCGGTGCAACGAGACCAAGACCAGCAGAGCGGCAGGACGGAGGTCACCGTGGAGCCCAAGACGGCGTCATCGCCAGTGCCTTTGGAAGCCGAAGACCAACTTTAGTCAGGATAAATTGTACTGGATGTTCCCCTTCAAAATGGCCGTTGTTGGCTCCCTTCCCGCTCAATATTTGGGAAGAGGACCAAGGCCTCTATAAATAGGACTAACCACTCTCAAGTCAAGGGGCGACCAACCGAACCTTAGCCAAAACCACCCACACCAGCACAAGAACACTCCTCCCCTCACGAGGCAGTTCTTCCCCCTGTACTGTTCATCATCAACCCCTGAGGCAATCCACCACACCACAAACTAGAGTAGGGTATTAAACCACAACGGTGGCCCGAACTAATATAAACCTTGTGTCCCTTGTGTTGTTCATCGTGTAGCTTAGATCTGCAGCGAGGCATTGGGACGTGGATCGGTAGGGGGGAAGATCTCCGCGCGCACCCCGGAGTTCGAACCTTAAGGGTTTTGCCGGAACCCGATATCCGACATTTGGCGCGCCAGGGGGTGTGCCGGAATCTTTCTTCCCCTGTCCCGCGTTCGATCGTTCGTCGCATCCATGGCTGACCCTCGCCGAGTTCGTGCCGAGCGTCGGGCTGCTCTCGCGCCCCGCGTCGTCCAGACGGCTCCCATCGGTGGGCCTCCCCGTCGCTCTCCGTCGCCTGCCGCCAATGCCGCCACCGGCCCGGCGGGGAACGAGCAGCAAGCGGCATCCCTGCATCCCTCGGTGCGGCGGGACGGCCGCACCGCCACTCCGTCGCTGACTCCAGCTGGTTCGTCGTCGCATGCTCGTCGCGCTCCCACGGATGCGCAGGCCGCGCTGCTCCTGGCACGCGAGCTCCTGCACTACCGTCCCGTCGACGACCTCTACGACGAGTGGCTCGCTCGCATCACCGAGCTCGTCAGCGCTGCAGGGGGCTCTCCTGCACCGTCTCTCTTGCCGCCTCGCCCTCTGTCCTACGTAGGCGACGCAGCTCAGGAGGTGCCTCCGCCACCTCCTCCCCAAGAAGGTGTCCTGGCTCCAAAGCGCGCGGCCCCCGGACGAGACTCACCGCGTCCAGCGCCCGCACGACAAGAAATGAGCTGCCAAGAAATCCCTCGTCCTCAAGAAGGCGCTCGCGTGCTCCCTGCTCCGGCACGCCAAGATCGCATCCCTGCGCCAACATGTCAAGACCCCGCGCTACCCCTGGTAGCGGCGCGCGGGAATCCCCAGGCGCAAGCCCCGCGCCTGCAAAAGGCTCCGGTGGCCACCGCCGGCTGTCGCGCCTTCACCACCAAGCTGCGCAGTGTCGCCTGGCCAGGCAAGTTCAAGCCGGATCTGCCTCCATGCTATGACGGCACTGCCGACCCCGCGAAGTTCCTGCAACTCTACGAGCTGGGCATCGAAGCGGCCAACATAGACGAAAAGGTCATGGCGAATTGGTTTTCCATGGCGCTCAAAGATGGCGCCCGCACCTGGCTCCTGAACCTGCCTCCGGGCACGATCTCCACTTGGGACGAGATGCGCACCCGCTTCATCGCCAACTTCTAGGGCACTCGCGACCGTCCTCCGGTCGTGAGTGACCTGCGCCGCATCAAGCAGCAGCCTGGAGAAACCCTACAGAAGTACATGCAGCGCTTTAACAGCGCGCGCCTCAAGATTCCCAAACTGGCCGAGGAGGCTATCATCTCGGCATTCTCTGACGGTGTCCGCGACGTCAAGATGAAGGAGGAGCTGGCGATCCACGAGGATCTATGCACCTCCCTGGAGCTGTTCAACCTGGCGACCAAGTGCGCAAGGGCTGAAGAGGGGCGCCTCTCCCTTCTCGAGCTCCCAGCTGCTGACCCAGAAGAGAAGAAAGCCAAGGACAAGGACGTGAAGCGCAAAGGAGCAGCCGTACTCGCAGCAGAGCCAGACACGGAGCGCGGCAGGGATCATCCAGAGTCGTCCAAGGGCAGCCGGTACTATGTGTACCAGAACCTCCACACCCACAACACAAACAAATGCCAAGAGCTCAGGGCCGTGCTAGAAGGGCGTATCGGTCGATGCCCCGGGCGCAACGATTGGGGCTACGACCGAGGAGGAAGAGGTGGAGGACGATGGGACGACCGAGGCCCTCGTCAGGAATGGCATGGCCGCCCTTGCGAGGATCGCTGGCAGGATCAACCTCGCGAGGGGGCTTGGAGGGATCAGCCTTGCGAGGATCGCCCGCAGGGCAACGCAGGCCTTCCTCCTCCGCCACCACCGCCAAGAAGGAATGACGACCATCATCAGGACGAGGGGCTGGGGGGTTCCAGGAGCCGCGTGCTATCGCTTGCATCCTGGGCGGTGCCCAGGCCCCAGCCTCTCAGCGCATCTTCAAGAAGTTTGCTCGCGAAGTGAACGCAGTCCTCCCCAAACTCGAGGCCACATGTCCTCTCAGGTGGTCCACGTGCGCCATCACGTTCAGCTCAGCGGACCAACTCAGGTGTGCGGCCACAGCCGGTGTCCTACTAATGCTTTGCTCCCTAGTCATCAACAATGTGCAAGTTATCAGGACCCTCATTGATGGCGGCGCAGGACTCAACGTTCTGTCCGTCGAGACGTTCAACAATCTCCAAGTGCCATATGATCAGCTTCAGCCAACCAAGCCTTTCTCAGGAGTCACTGACGGTTCGACCACTCCGATAGGGCAGGTTCGACTCCCTGTCACCTTCGGGCAGTGATAATCCCCAAGTGCAGGGAATCATCATAGCAATTCCCAAAGGTGTAAGTGATAAGTATGGAGTGTCGAACCCACAAGGAGCCAAAGGTAAGATCAATATTCTCTCAAGTCCTATCTGCCACTGATACGACTCTACATGCATCGAACGTTTGCTTCCAACTAGAAACAAGAAATAAAATTGTGTTGTGGGTATAAAGAGGATAACTTTGGATATCGGAGAGCTAAAATATAAAAGTAGGTGCTGTTATCATAAAGTTAGAATATATTACTAAATAATATAAATAGTGAGTGTGGAATAATGGTGGATCAGTGTGCGGAATTGTCCTAGGCAATTATTAACAAGATCGATAGTCGTCATTGCAATTTCATATGAGGGAGAGGCATAAGCTAACATACTTTTCCATACTTGGATCATATGCACTTATGATTGGAACTCTAGCAAGCATCCGCAAATACTAAAGATCATTAAGGTAACAACCCAACCATAGCATTAAAGCATCAAGTCCCCTTTTATCCCATATGCAACAACCCCCTTACTCGGGTTTGTGTTTCCGTCACTCACGCAACTCACTATAAGAGAATCATGCACGTATCGCAACACCCTACAACGGGAATCCCTCACGCTTGCGCTACACGGAGGGCACCGTAGGACAGCATCAAAGTGAAACATACAACTCATACCAATCTAGATCATCAATCAACCCAAGGACAAAAGATATCTACTCAAAACATCATAGGATGGCAACACATCACTGGATCATAATATGTAGCATAAAGCACCATGTTCAAGTAGGGATTACAGCAGGGTGTGGGAGAGTGGACCGCGTAAAAGAGATGAGGATGGTGATGATGATGGTGATGTTGATGAAGACGATCACCGCGGCGATGATTCCCCTCCCAATGGCACTCTTGTGCCACCAAGAGAGAGGAGGAGAGGTTCTCCCCCTTGTGCTTCCTCCTCCATGGCTTTCCCCCTCTGGTCCTTGGCCTTCATGGCGATGAAGGCCCCTCCGAGATCCTCCTCCATGGCCTCCGGTGATGATGGCCCCCTCCGGCAGGGTGCCAGAGAGGGCCTAGATTGATTTCTCGTGGCTACAGAGGCTTGCGACAGCGGAACTTCCGATCTAGGTTAATTCCCGAAGGTTTCTGTATTTATAGGAATTTTTGGCGTTGGTTTCACGTCAGGGGGTCTCCGGGGTGTCCACGAGATAGGGGGGCGCGCCCTAGGGGGGGGCCCATTCTCGTGGGAAGCCCGGGACTCTTCTGGCCCAACTCCGATGCTCCTGGTCTTCTTTTGGTCCATAAAAATCCTCAAAAATTGGCACGTCATTTGGACTCCGTTTGGTATCCCTTTTCTGTAAAACACAAAAACAAGGAGAAAACAGAAACTAGCACTGGGCTCTAGGTTAATAGGTTAGTCTCAAAAATCATATAAAATGACATATAAATGCATAGAAAACATCATAGATGGATATTATAATAGCATGAATACTTCATAAATTATAGATACGTTGGAGACGTATCAGCATCCCCAAGCTTAATTCCTGCTCGTCCTCGAGTAGGTAAATGATAAAAGAAATAATTTATGAAGTGTGAATGCTAGTAGGTGCACAAGTTTGAGCAATGATAATTTCAATCACCTTTTCTAGCATCAATATGTGTCATAATAGTAGCTTATCTCATAAAACTTTTCATGATCAAGTAACAATCTATTCACAATGTCAAGTATGGTTCAGAAACTTCATTGAGAACTAACAAACTATAATCTCAGTCATTGAAGCAATTGCAATTTATCATAACATCAGAAAGAGTCAAGAATAGAGCTTTTCAGCAAGTCCACATACTCAACGATCATATAGTCTCCTACAATTGCTAACACTCACACAATACTTGTGGTTATGGAGTTTCAGCCGGACACTGAGAAAGATAGGGGCTTATTGTGTTGCCTCCCAACATATTCACCTTGAGGTGATGTCAACAATAATATCCCATGCTAACTTACATCCAATTGGATATATACATCATGATCTCTCAAACACGAGGAGCTTGCCAAAGGATAAAACGAAAAAAGGAAAAGGTGAGGATCACCTTAACTCAAGCATAAAGTAAAAAACATAAAGTAAAAGATAGGCCCTTCGCAGAGGGAAGCAGAGGTTGTCATGCGCGTTTAGGGTTGATGCACAAAATCTTAATGCAAAAGAACGCCACTTTATATTGCCCTTGTATGTGGACCTTTATTATGCAGTCCGTCGCTTTTATTACTTCCACAACAAGATTGTACAAAGCTTATTTTCTCTGCATTAATAAGTCATACATATTTAGAAAGCAATTTTTATTGCTTGCACCGATGACAACTTACTTGAAGGATCTTACTCAATCCATAGGTAGGTATGGTGGACTCTCATGGCAAAACTAGGTTTACGGGTATTTGGAAGCACAAGTAGTATCTCTACTTAGTGCAAGGAATTTGGCTAGCATGAGGGAGAAAGGCAAGCTCAACATGTTTGGAAGGTCAATGACAATATACTTTAACTGAGATGTCGGAAAACATAAACCATTACGTTGTCTTCCTTGTCCAACGTCAACTCTTTTAGCATGTCATACTTAATGAGTGCCTCACAATCATAAAAGATGTCCTAAGATAATATATTTGTATGTGAACCTCTCTTTCCTTATTACTTCCTATTAATTGCAATGATGACCAAAACTACGTTTGCCAACTCTCAACAACTTTTATGCCTCATACTTTCTATGTGAGAAGTCATCACTAACCATGTTATAAGAATATGAAACATATAAAAATTCAGATTTATGACATTCAATTCATTCCCCCATTTACTCAAAGGATATATATGAAGCACATGAGTAAATGACAAACTACTCCAAAAGATATGAGTGAAGGACACTGAGTAGTCAAATAATTAACTAGACATGGGAGAGTTCCCTTTTTTTATTTAATAATTCAGATCCAATGATTTTATTCAAACAACAAGTAAAATTGAGAATACGCTCCAAGCAAAACACATATCATGTGACGAATAAAAATATAGCTCCGAGTAAGATGTACCGATATTGAAGACGAAAGAGGGGATGCCTTCCGGAGCATCCCCAAGCTTATACGCTTGATTACTCCTTGGATATTACCTTGGGGTGCCTTGGGCATCCCCAAGCTTAGGGTCTTTGCACTCCTTATTCTTCTCATATCGATATCTCACCCAAAACTTGAAAACTTCAATCACACAAAACTTAATGGAACTTCGTGAGATAGGTTAGTATGATAAAGAGTAAACCATGCACTTTGGTACTGTAAAAGACAAGGTTTATAATTATTTTCAAATAATTCCTACTGTACCATATCATTTCTACACTTTATATTGAGAAATATAAGCCATAGAAACTAGAAAACAAGCAAACCATGCAATGAAAACAGAATCTGTCAGAAACAGAACAGTCTGTAATGATCTGAACAATAACCATACTTCTTCTACTCCAAAAATTATGAAATAAATTGGTGTACGTGAGGAATTTGTCTACTAATCTTCCTTAAAAAGAATCAACTCAAAATCACTCTTCTGTAAAACATGACAGCTAATCTCGTGAGCGCAAAGTTTCTGTTTTTTACAGCAAGATCACATTAACTTTCACCCAAGTCTTCCCAAAGGTCTTACTTGGCACTTTATTGAAACAAAAGCTATAAAGCATGACTACTACAGTAGCTTAATCATGTATACACACAAAAACAGTAAGGATAAATATTGGGTTGTCTCCCAACAAGCGCTTTTCTTTAATGCCTTTTAGCTAGGCATGATGATTTCAATGATGCTCGCATAAAAGAAAAGAGTTGAAACACAAAGAGAGCATCATGAAGAATATGACTAGCACATTTTAATCTAACTCACTTCCTATGCCTAGGGATTTTGTGGGCACACAATTTATAGGAACAAAAGTCAACTAGCATAGGAAGGCGAAACAAGTATAACTTCAAAATTTTAAGCACATAGAGAGGAAACTTGATATTATTGCAACTTCTACAAGCACATATTCCTCCCTCAGTAGCAACTTTGTTCTCATACTCAATTGGAACCTGTTCCGAAATAGTGGAATACTAACTAAAGTTGACACTCTTCCAAATCCACTTTCATAAATATCGTACGAAGATTCAACACCCTCCAAGATAGTGGGATCACTAATCCCTAAAGTTGACACTCTTCCAAACCCACTTTAAACTATAGTATTATTCATACTCCAAAAGATATAAGTGAAGTTCCTGGAGCATTCTACAATTAATATAGACTAGCCAACATCCAAGCACCAAATATATAAGTGAAGCGTACGAAGCATTCTATAAAACCATACTCAAACGATTTAAGTGAAGCACAAAGAGCACTTCTATAAGATCATACTTAAAAGATATAAGTGAAGCACATGAAGTATTATATAAATCAATGAAGAGCTATCTCATAATATCATGATTCTTAAAGAAAAATAAAAATAGAAAGGACACGAATCATGTGAACAAAGCAAAAACCGAGGTATACTGATATTTGTTGAAGAAGAAAGATGGGATGCCAACCGGGGAATCCCCAAGCTTAGATGCTTGAGTATCCTTTAAAATATTTACTTGGGGTGCCTTGGGCATCCCAAGCTTGAACTCTTGTCTCTCTTTATTCTTCTCACATCGGTAACTCCTCGTTCTTCAAACACTTCATTCACAAAAACTTAAACAAAACTTGTGAGATCCGTTAGTGTAATAAAGCAAACTACCAATTTAAGGTACTGTAATTAACTCATTCTTTATTTGTATTGGTGTTAAACCTACTGTATTCCAACTTCTCTATGGTTCATACCCTTACATACTATCCATAGATGCATCAAAATAAGCAAACAACACACGAAAAACAGAATCTGTCAAGAACAGGACAATCTGTAGTAATCTGGAAGTTTAGTAAACTTCTGTAACTCCACAAATTATGAAATAAATTTGACAATTTAAAAAAATTGTACAGAAGTAACGCGCAAAAAGTTTCAGACCCTCACTACAGCCAAAGTTTAAAAATTTTAAATTCATGCACTACAGCCAAAGTTTCCGTTTTTGTTCTGCACATAGTAAGAAAGCAATCTTATCATACTAAAACCAAAGCTTGGCACATTATTTTTATAATATAATGGATAGATACAAGGGGATAATTATTTACAGCCAAAGTTCCATGAAAAATCCTACATTGTTTCCATGAGCATGAACACAAGTGGTCAAGGTCGACCCTCACTTCTTCAATGCATAACTTTCCAATCACTTCCCTTTTTGAAAAACTTTTTTAGGCATGAGAGGCAAGTAAATATTTTTTTGGTATTTTAATTCTTTTTAAAAAAATTGTATGTTTCACCCACAACTAAACAGAAAGAAAAAAGGAAAACAAAATCTACTAAGTGAAGAAACCAAACAAGCACACACGAAAATATCAACCCCACGCTAATGCTCCCCGGCAACGGCGCCAGAAAAGAGCTTGATAATCCCCAAGTGCAGGGAATCATAGTAGCAATTCCCAAAGGTGGAAGTGATAAGTATGGAGTGTCGAACCCACAAGGAGCCAAATGTAAGATCAATATTCTCTCAAGTCCTATCTGCCACTGATACGACTCTACATGCACCGAACGTTTGCTTCCAACTGGAAACAAGAAATAAAACTGTGTTGTGGGTATAAAGAGGATAACTTTGTCTGATATCGGAGAGCTAAAATATAAATGTAGGTGCTGTTATCATAAATTTAGAATATATTACTAAATAATATAAATAGTGAGTGTGGAATAATGGTGGATCGGTGTGCGGAATTGTCCTAGGCAATTATTAACAAGATCGATAGTCGTCATTGCAATTTCATATGAGGGAGAGGCATAAGGTAACATACTTTTCCATACTTGGATCATATGCACTTATGATTGGAACTGTCGGTGTACTAGAGTAGGGGTACCCTAGTATCCCGAACTTGTGCACGGGCAGTTGCAGCACCCCGCTGCAAGGCTTGCCGGGTGACCGCCAAGGTCCTCCATGGTTCCTTTGGAGCCATTTCAAGAACAAAGTATTCAAGCCAAGGAGACAAGGCCCCGGCAAGAGGAGCTTGCCGGGAAGGCCAACCAAGGCATCTCAAGGAACTTGCCGTGACGCGCCACGCGTCCCGGCGAGGCCCTGTGAGCGACAAGCTTCCGGACGCGACAAGACAACGACCGCGGCAAGGCGCTTGCCGCGGCAAAGTTACCACCCTGTACCCGCGCTCCAGCACATCCACCAACGTGTCGCCCTGGGGCCTTTCCAGGCGCTCGTGGCAGGAGGCTGTGCAGCCAGCGGTGCGCGGTAGCAAGCGGCGCTCACAAGATTGCCATCGTGGCGAGCGGTGGCGTCCCTGACGGTCCCTGTTTGCACTATTTGGGCGACGTAGACGGGCATTTAATGCCTTTGTCCCCTGCCGTCAGGGTTAGGTATGATACACTGTACAGGTTGTTGTACCAACCGCAACTCCTTTTCCATTTTTACCCTTGTCTACGTTGCCACCTGTCGGAGACCCCTTGAGCATATAAAAGGAGGCCCATGCGTAACGTAGAGGGGGGGTTCGGAAAGCAGAAAACACTCACGCTCGGTATCGTTAGCAGCTAGAGTGTACTGTAGCACTCAGCGCTCCTGAGCAAGAACTCAATACACTCAGACATGCAGCAGTAGGAGTATTATCTCTCCGAAGAGCTCCGAAGCTGGGTATACCGCTCGTGTGCTTCGCCTCGATCCGCTCTTCGTGCGATCTCCACCCCCCGCCGAACCGAAAGGGGCCCGGTCCGCCGGTTCCATAGGTGTTTGTGGATCAGCCTCCCCGACATCTTTGGCGCGCCAGGTAGGGGGCGTCGAGGTTGTGTGAACCTGATCCGGCGTTCACTCGAGCTAGATCTTCATCTTCTTCATCGACATGCCACCGAAGAAGAAGGCTTCGGCGGCAGATGTTCCGTCCACGTCGATCCCACCACCACCGGAGCAAACGGGTGGTGGGGTAGACGCCGGCGGAAGAATGGACATCGACGAGGGAGCACACGGTGCTGCCAGGTCCAAGGACAAGGCTGCACAGACCTCGGCGTCCGTACATGCACCGCGCCCATCTCAGGAGGCGCAGGACCGACAGTGTCATGGCATTCGCAAAGCCATACGTTTGTTGGGCCAAGATCGAGCTGGTGGATCTCGGGGTGCTCAAGACCAGCATGCACGCCAACATGCTGGCACGAGCGAGGCACGGTCGCCTGGACGGGATACTGCTCCTTCGAACATAGTTAGAAGTCCAAGCATATGCCGCTCCTCGCACCGTTCGCCACTGCCGCCCACCACTCCAGCAGAAGCTTTGGCGCGAGCTCAACTGCTCCTGGATTACCCTCCAATAGCAGACAAGATCGATGAATGGAGGGCCACCATTCAGAGTCTCATCGGCTTCACCAACGGCGACACTCTGCGGCAGGACTGCCAGGCACGAGCCGATGGCGACGAAACCGGTGGGGCTGCAACCACCAAGCACTCTCCACCCCGAAGGCCAAGATCGCCGACTCGCCGGATCCACCTCGACAGCGACTCCACCGCATCGTCAGATTCACGAGCTCGTCACGATCAGCGCCAAGTTCTTCACGAACGACAGCAAGAAGACGCTCGAACTCGCATCGAGCGCTGAAGAGAAGCGCGGCGTCAATCGGACCAGCGCACTGGGCCCTCTGTCGACATGCATGCGCCAGGGGAACCAGGCGACTTACCGTACGCGGTAGGTTTCCCTGCGTTCACTCGTGAGCTGCGGCAAGTCCAGTGGCCCAGCACGAAGAATTTCAAGCCAGACGTACCAGAGAAGTACGACGGCAAGTCGCATCCGTCGGAGTTCCTCAGCATCTACACCATCGCGGTGCGGGCTGCCGGGGGGCGGGGCGACAAGATCCTGGCCAACTACTTCCCGCTGGTACTCAAGCCCAATGTCAGATCCTGGCTCATGCACTTGCCCAACAACTCCATATCCTCCTGGGCAGACCTATGCCATCAGTTTGTCGGCGCCTTTACAGGCGGCCACAAGCCTCCTGGCCAAGAGAGCGACCTTCATCTGCTCGCCCAGAAGGAAGGAGAGCCCCTGCGCAAGTACATTCAGAGATTCAGCCGTGTACAGCACAACATCCCAGATGTCCACCCAGCCGCGGTAATCAGCGCGTTCCATCAGAACGTGCAAAACCGCAGGATGCGGGAGGAGATGGCGATGTGCAAGATCAAAGACGTCAGTGAGCTATATGCCTTGGCCGACAAGTGTGCGCGTGCTGAGGAAGGGTGGAAACTCCCCGGAGAGAATACAGAAGCAGGAGGATCAGATAGTGAGGAAGCCGCCCCGGCAAAGAAAAACCGGCGGCAGAACAACAGGAAGAAGAAAGGCAAAGATGTGCTAGTCGTTGAGCAGTCTGGCAACGAAGGTGGCACCAAGAAAGCCAAAGCTGGTAGCTCCGGCGGCACCAACTACCAGGCTGTGGCGGTCGCCGACAAGCAGGACGGCACCAACAAGCAGTACTGCAAGATCCACCGCACCAAGGGCCATGACCTCCAGAGCTGCAAGAAGGTCGAGTAGCTTGTCGAGCAGCAAAAGGCTGAATACGAGCGACGCGACAAGGAGAAGGCCCAGGAAGGTGCTGGAGGAGCCGGAAAGAAACGCCCCGGCCGAGGAGGACGCCGCGGCAAGGCCAAGCAGCGGCAAGGAGATAGACCTCCCCACGGCCGCGACAAGGATGAAGATGACGACGACGATGAAGATATGGATGATGACGAGACCGATGAGTAGGAGTTCCAGAAAGCCACAGAGGTCCTGTGCGTTGACGGCGGTGTTCTCTGCATACTTCCCACCGCCAGCTCAAGCAGTGGATGCGGGAAGTTAACGTGGCAGAACCACCCGTCGAGTCACGCAAGCCTGTGAAATGGTCGAGCATGCCTATCATCTTTGATATTGAGGACCACCCTGATCGCATAACTGCGGTCGGGTGCTTGCCGATGTTGGTTTCACCAACTATCCGCAACCTCAAGGCCACTAAGATGCTAGTTGACGGCGGGACCGGCTTGAACCTGATCTCCTCCGCGGTACTCCAGAAACTCCAGATCCCTGATGGCGAGCTTGAGGAGACCGGCACATTCCAAGGAATCAATCCGGGAAGGAGCAAGCCGAAGGGAAAGATCATGTTGCCGGTGACATTTGGTAGCGAGTTGAACTTCAGGACTGAGAGGGTCACTTTTGACGTTGCTGACTTTCCATTGTATTACAATGGGATACTCGGCCGTCCAGCACTCGCCAAATTCATGGCAGCCTCTCATTATGCATACAACATACTGAAGATGCCAGGCCCGATAAGTGTCATCTCTATCCCTGGTGACAAGAAGGATGCTCTTATCTGCGCCGACAAGATCTACCGGGAAGCAGCAGCCGCAACAGATCGTGAGTCACTTGCCGTTGAAGCTCCCGGGGCGAAGAAGAAGACCAAGTCCGGCAAGAGTTCTGATGCCCACTCCGGCAAGCGCACCTCTTCGGGGTGCTGCGCTACCGTCGAGGACGCACCATCGAGCTCCACCGACAAGTGTAACAAGACAATGGCAGCTCCACCAGAGACCAAGAAGGTGTCCGCCAAGGAGGATGGCACTGGTGGTACCTTCACCATCAGTGCCACTCTCAACCCTAAATAGGAAAGCGCGCTCGTTGCTTTCCTGCGGGCGAACGTCGACGTATTTGCGTGGCAACCGTCTGACATCCCCGGTGTTCCCAGGAAAGTAATCGAGCACCATCTTGCCGTCTGTCCTCACGCGCGGCCCGTCAAGCAGAAAGTTAGGAAGCAGGCAGTGGAGCGCCAAGAATTCATCGCAGAAGAAATCAAGAAATTGGAAGCAGCAGGCCTTGTCAGAGGAGTGCTCCATCCTACGTGGTTGGCCAACCCTGTAGTCGTGCGCAAGGCGAACGGGAAATGGAGACTTTGTATCGACTTTACTGATGTCAATAAAGCTTGTCCCAAAGACCCATTTCCCTTGCCGCGCATCGACCAGATTGTTGACTCCACGGCCGGATGTGACTTGCTTTCATTTCTTGATGCATACTCAGGATACCATCAGATCTTCATGGCAGAAGAGGATGAGGAGAAGACCGCATTCATCACCCCATGTGGCACATACTATTTCGTATGAATGCCTTTCGGTTTAAAGAATGCTGGTTCAACATTTGCAAGGGTAGTCCATCACGCTTTTGAGCCGCAAATGCACAGAAATGTGGAAGCCTACATGGATGACATAGTGGTCAAGAGCAAGGACAAGGCGACTCTGATTCAAGATTTAGACGAAACCTTTGCAAATCTGCGCAAGATCAACCTCAAGCTTAACCCCGAGAAGTGTGTGTTTGGAGTCCCCTCCGGCAAGCTTCTCGGGTTCTTCGTGTCTCAGCGAGGAATTGAAGCCAATCCCGACAAGATCAAAGCCATTGAGTAGATTGAAGCACCAAAGCGCGTCAAGGATGTACGAAGACTTGCCGGCTGCATAGCTGCTCTCAGCAGGTTTATCTCTAGGTCTGCTGAGCGCGCCCTGACATTTTTCAAAATATTGAAAAAGGCAGGTCCAATGAAATGGACTCCGGAAGCGGAGGCTGCACTGCAGGACTTAAAGAGATACCTGTCCTCCACTCCAATACTTGTTGCACCTAAGCCACAAGAGAAGTTGCTGCTATATATAGCGGCAACCAATCAAGTGGTTAGTGCTGCGTTAGTAGCGGAGAGGGAGGCGGACGATGATCCAGCAACCACGGCAGATGCATCCAGCGACAAGCAGAGGACTTCATCGGCAAGCTCTGGTCCCGACAAAGATGGATCTGCGTAGGCGCGAGAGAAGATGCAGAAAAGAATGGTGCAACACCCAGTTTACTTTGTCAGTTCCCTTCTGCAGGGGGCTAGGTCAAGGTACTCTGGTGTGCAGAAATTGCTTTTTGGCCTTCTCATGGCCTCGAGAAAGCTGCGCCATTACTTCCAAGCACATGAGATCACAGTCGTCACTCGTTTTCCGCTGAAGAGGATACTGCAAAATCCAGAAGCAATAGGCAGGATTGTCGGGTGGGCGCTGGAACTGTCAAGCTTTGGCTTCAAGTTTGAGAGCACTTCGACTATCCAAAGCAGAGCATTGGCGGAGTTCATAGCAGAATGGACACCAACACAAGATCAAGAAATTCCAGAAACGAGCATCCCCATCAAGGAAGCAAGCAAAGAGTGGCTGATGTACTTTGATGGTGCCTTTTCGCACCCACCGGAGAGCACCTCAAGTACGTAGTCCAGATGCACTTTCCCAAGGAGCAAGCAACGAACAATACCGCAGAGTATGAGGGTTTGCTTGCCGGTCTCAGGATCGCAGCAGACCTTGGGATCAAGAAGCTCATTGTCAGGGGTGACTCACAGCTTGTCGTCCGCCAAGTGAACAAGAATTATCAGAGTCCGTTGATGGAAGCTTACGTTGATGAAGTGAGAAAGCTAGAAGAGCACTTTGACGGCCTAAAGATGGAACATGTTCCAAGAGCTCAGAACGACATTGCCGATGGCCTGTCAAAGTGCGCCGTACTTAAGTTACCTGTGGAACCAGGGATCTTTGTGCTCAAGCTGACTCAACCGTCTGTAAAGTCGTCAACTGGACAGAGCAAGAAGAGGAAGTTGATTTCTGGTGACTATTTTCTGGCAGAGCTCCCTGAAGCCGCCGCCAAGAAGGTCCCCAAGATCAACACCAAGGGTGCTGAGGAGCAGTCTGCTCCGGCAAGCCTTAGGGTTTGTTCCGTTGAAGCAGACGCTCCCGACAAGTTTTGCTCCAGCAAGCTTGCCGGGGAACGTCAAGCTCCAGCTGAGCCGCAGGTTCTCGCTGTAGAAGCGGATGTTCCCACAGCAGCAGATCTGCCTTTAGTCCTTGTTGTCGAGCCGCAAGCTCCAGCATGGGCACAGCAGGTTGTCCGTTTCCTTCAGACAGGAGAACTTCCTGAAGAACAAGAAGAAGCGGAAAGAGTAGCCCGACAGTCAAGTATGTACCAGTTTGTCGACAACACACTGTACAGAAGAAGACTCAACGGCGTGAAATTGAAGTGTATTCACCGGGAAGATGGACAAGAGCTGTTGGCAGAGATACATGGAGGCATATGTGGTCACCACATTGGCGCAAGAGCACTTGCCGATAAAGCATTCCGGCAAGGTTTCTTTTGGCAGACAGCCCTCCAGGATGCAACTGCACAAGTAACCAAGTGTGAAGCGTGCCAGTTCCATTGCAAGCAGATACACCAGCCAACTCAAGCTCTCCAGACGATCCCTTTATCCTAGCCATTTTCGGTCTGGGGGCTCGACATCCTCGGCCCCTTTCCCCGAGCTGCCGGGGGCTTTGAGTACTTATACATTGCAATCGACAAGTTCACAAAGTGGCCGGAAGTGGAAGCAGTGAGGAAGGTGACAGCACAGTCAGAAGTCAAGTTCTTCAGGTTGATTGTTTGCCGCTTCAGGATCCCTAACAGGATCATCACCGACAACGGCACACAATTCACGAGCCGCACCTTCATGCAGTACGTCCAAGATCTTGGCGCCAAGGTCTGCTTCGCTTCTGTTGCTCATCCGAGAAGCAACGGTCAAGCAGAGAGGGCGAATGCTGAAGTGCTGCGCGGGCTCAAGACCAGGACTTTCGACAGGCTGCGCAAGTGAGGAAAGAATTGGATTGAGGAGCTGCTGGTGGTTCTTTGGTCGATCAGGACGACGCCAAATCGAGCCATTGGCCAGACACCTTTCGCTCTAGTCTATGGAGCAGAGGCAGTTCTCCCCACAGAACTCGTATACGGGTCACCTCGAGTGCTCGCTTATGATGAGCCTGAGCAAGAGCAGCTGCAACAAGATGACGCGCTGCTCCTTGAGGAGGACCGTCTTCAGGCTGCTGTACGAGCTGCTCGATACCAGCAAGCTTTGCGCCGCTACCATAGCCGCAAAGTTAATGCCAGAAGTTTCGAGGAAGGCGACCTTGTTCTTCGGCGCGTTCAGTCCGCCAAGAATTCCAACAAGTTGACGCCGAAGTGGGAAGGCCCTTACCGGGTGAAACGAGTCACTAGGCCTGGCGCTGTCCGCCTTGAGACCGAAGATGGCATTCCGGTGAGCAACTCCTGGAACATTGAGCATCTTCGTAAATTTTACCCGTAAGGCACGGTTGCCAGAACCTGTTCCGGCAACCAACTTTTGTACAAGTCTTGCCGATGTTGCATGTAATCCTTTGTACAAAGCCGGGCGCAGACCCCGTGCATAAGTAAAGCTCATGTGCTCCGCGCATCTTGTCAATTTCATGCTTTGTACTTTTCTTTGCATGCATTATCTGACACTTTGTGCAGCACCTACCTCCGGTAAGCAATAATGAGCCATAAGGCTCCGTATCATTACTTTCTCTTCTTTCTCTTTCTCAAAGGAAGAAAGGTTCCCTCGCCCACAAGTTTGCCGGGGGGAAAGGAGAAGATAATGGTGTGGACCAGGCGTCGTTCAAGGAAGTTTGGCCTTACCAGGAAGCAAATGACAGAAAAGCTAAGTTGCCAAAGTTTGAGCAATCAGTTTTAATTTTTAAGTTATCTTCCTCGAACGACCGTGCTTTGTATGGAAAACCTGTGCGCGGAGGAACCAACTCGTAGCTAGTTGCGCCCTTATTTTGTTTCGAGTCCGCTCAAAACTTAAGTGAGCTGCGACTAGTTGCGACAAGGTTTCTTGTCGGTAGCGGCACCGCCAGCAGGCTGCTGACGTCCCGCACTCAGCGCTCGCGGCTAAGGTGCCTGCGCCGACAAGTTCCCTAAAAGTGTAGGGCAGAAACGTACAAAGGAAGGAATCAAGTAAAGGAAATAACATAGCAATCGCTACCCAAAATAGATTCATATTACAAGATAGCTTGTCGCAGCTCTAATAGATTTGTCTCATAACATGACCAGCAGCGACAAGAAAAAGAGAAAACAGGCGGCCTAATCTACGCGATCGCCCTCAACCCTCTTGATCCCGCTCACCTTGTCCACAATGGGTGCGACAAGGGTCTTGAGCGCTTCCAGATCAGCATCCGGCGGCAAGGTCCTAAGGACGTTGGTGAGGTTGAGGCCTGGGTTGCGGAAGGCCACCTTCACCAGCACCTTTTGAAGAGCCCCCGCGCAGATCTTGCGCGACTCATCCGCCAGCTGCTTTGGGATCTTCTCCCGGAGTCGCTAGAGGGCCGTCGCCACGCCTTTGAAGAACAAGCTGAGCTTGGCGCTGGGTTGGAGGTGCTCATCGGAGGAGTACCCGAAATCTTCCATCCCTAGCTGCGCTAGCTCCCTGTCAATGGCTGCGGCGGCATCCACGAGACCCTCGGTCCAGTGCTCCACGTTCTCCCTAAAGGTGTTCTGGGCGGCAGCAGCATTCGCCAGCAGCGCCTCGTCGGCCTTGATCTTCTCCGACAAGGCCACCACCCGCTCCCTGGTGCCGTCCAGCGTATGAGTCAAAGTAGCCAGCTTCAGCTCAAGATCCGCGTTGGAGTCCTTGGCGGTGCTAAGCTCTTTGCTCCTCTCAGCAAGACGACCTTGCAGCTCGCCATGAGCGGCGGCGTCCTTCTCGCGCTCACGCTTGAGCGCAGCAAGCTCCTCGCCGCTCGCCTTGAGATCGGCCTCCAGCTGCGCCATCTTCGTCTCCAGCTCTTCTTGGCAGCCTCGGCAGCTGCGGCAGCATCCTTTGCTTCCTTGAGAGCCCCACCAAATGATTGCTCGCGCGCGGCAAGCTCCTCCTCGTGGCTGTCAAGGTTGACCTTGCACGCGCCAACTCGCCTTCCTGCGCAGATAGCTTCTCGGCGGCAAGCCGCTGTTGCTTTTCAACTTCAGCCTTCTCGAGGAGGAAGGCTTTCCGCTCCTCGGCGACTTGCTCCCGCTCCTCTGCCAGGGCTCGGAGAGCTTCCTTCCTGAAACCCCGGAGCTCTTTCGCGCGCTTCTTGATATCCACTCCCGCCTTCGCGACAAGCGCTTCTCGGGATACCAGCTTGGCTTGTCGGGCGCGGTAGAGCGACAACAGCTTCCGCAGCAGCTGCTCCTCCTCAGGCTCGTCGCTGCTGCTGCTTGGCGCGTCAACCAGCGTCAACCCAGCGGAGGCAAGCACTTCTCCATCCAAAATCTCTCCTTCAACCGGCGCCCTGGAGCTTGACGCCCAGGGGAGCTTGATAAAGATGCCGCCGCCGGCCTTCAAATATGCGCCGGGCTGGGGCTCTTCGGAGCCTGGCGCTGCAGCAGCGGCGGAGGGATTGGCGGTCGGCGTAGCGCCTGGCACTCCTGCGGCCTCGGGGCCATCAGTGCGATCGCCAGATCCCTCGCCAGCTTCAGCGGCGGCAGCCTTGGCGGCATCTTCGCCGGCGGGATCATCAGCGCCGGCTTCTCCTTCGGTGGCAACGGCGTCGTCGGTATGGCTACGCGCGTTCTCCTCGCCGGCGACCTCGGTTTCCATCGGCTCCGTGGCAGATGGATCTGACGAACGGAGAAAGGAGAAGAATCAAGCAAATATCCAAAAAGAAGAACCCAAGGGAAGTTTTCAAGCAAGAGGATTACCTGTACTAGGGCCTGCAGTCGTGGTCTCAACCATCGGAGGGTCGCTGGTGCTGTCCCTTGCCGGAGAATGCTCCCTTGCCGGAGAATTCTCCCTTGCAAGAGAACGCTCCCTTGCCGGAGAATTCTCCCTTGCCGGAGAACGCTCCCTTGCCGGGGAATCCTCCCTCGGCGGAGTAGTTGAAGCAGATGGCATTTCGGGAGCGGCCTCCGGGCACTCCTGGTGAAGCTGCTCTGCTCCTACAAACCAACAGTCAGATATCAGCAAAGAAAGAGCATCCATGCGCGCCTAACAGCAGGAAGTAAACCATATACTTACGCTGGGGGCTGCACTGGGGGCTGCTCTGAGGAATGGTTGCCGGGTCCGGCAAGGTGGTCTCGGACACACCCCCTGCCGTTGCGGTGGGCTCGTCCTCGATGACAATCACCGGGACCTTGGCTCTCTTCGCCGCTCTTTGGGCCAGCGTCCTGAAAAGGAATAGGTTCAGAGTGAAGCAAATCAGATACAAGACAAAGCAACAAAATTGAAGAACTACAAGTACAACAGAGAATCTTACTCTTCTTCTTCCTCGTCGGAGCTGAGCGCGGAGAGATCGAAGTCCGGCTCGCCTCCGGTGCGACGAGGCGGAGGAGTAGGTTCCCTTGTCCGCTTGGCAGGGGTAGTAGCGGTGGACCGGGAAGACCCCGCTCCAGTTGCCGCAGCGGCGTGAGGCGCTCCCGTGGCAACATTACTTGCCGCGGTAGAGCGTGTCGCACGGCACGGCGGCTGTTGACTCGTCTGCCGCTCTGCTACGTCCCCGACCCTGCGGAGACGCCTTCTCGGTGGAGCTGGGGGCTCCGCTTGCGACGAGCTGCCTGAAGGTTCGAGCCCAACAAGCTCTCCCTCGCCGGGCTCGCTCGACTCAGCTTCAGGCCCGACAAGTTCTTCCTTGCCGGCAAGCTCCTCTCGCTCGGAAAGGCTTGCCGCCTCTGCTGCCTCTGCCTCCTCCACGATGAATCCAAACTCACCCGCGGCAGCTGCCGCGGCCGCCTCTTCCAGCCTAGTGGCGATGCGCTGCATCTCCGCATCGGTGGTGTCGCGGGTGAGGCTCTTTTGTTCATCGGAGCGGATCGCCACTTGTACCAAGCCGTCAAAGAACTCCTGCACGACGTCGTCTGCAGGCTCTTGGCAAGTTGGAACGATTCCATGCGAATTGCACAGCGGCATCATTGCACGGATGCGGTCGAGCGAGGAGTTATTGCACAGCGGAACGACACCCCTCGACAACATGAATGCTTCGGGATGTTGAGGATCGCGCTTGAACAATTCCAGGATCATCGCGTCCAGTTCCAAGACAGTGAAGTTGAAGTTGAGGCCTGGGCGCAGCCTCATGATATCCGCTGCATTCTGGAACTCCCAGGCGGGTCTCCTCCTCTCCTGCAGGGGGGCGAGGTGGCGGCGAAGAAAATCTGCGCCAACGGCGCCTACGGTGAGCCCGGCAAGCCTGAGGCGTAGGATCCGGGTGACGGCAATCTTCAGCCTATCGTCTTCCAGGGCCACGTTGCTCCAATCGGTGCCGCGCGCTATTGGGGCTTGGCGCTGGGCGGTAAATGGCTGCGGGTTCTTCTCGACAATCCAGCACCAGTCTGCTCTCCATTCCAACCACTTGTTGCGGAGCTCTCCCTCCAGATAAGCTTCCTTCTTGCCGGTCCTCGAGATCCAGGCGATTCCACCGGATAAGGGCTCTCCTCTCTCAACTCGAGGCATGAAGAAGTGGCGGAAAAGGGCTACGTTTGGATAGACTCCGACAAAGTTTTCGCATAGATGTGCGAAAACTACCATGGTCAGAACAGCATTGGGGGTGAAGTCAAGGAGGCGGAACCCGTAGGTGTTCATGATATCGCAGAAAATTCAGAGAAGGGCGGGCAGAGCCCGCAGTAGAAGAACAGCGCGAAGAAAGGGTATCCATTCGGAGCCAGTTCCGAAGTGGTAGCTGGAAGTACCTTCGTGCGCGGATGCGCTCACGTCTCCATCGACCAGAAGAGGTAGTAGTACTCCCTCAGCTCCTTCGCGGCAAGCTGGGGGGGGGAGATTTCCCGCTCCTTCCGCAGCGCCGCGAGCCGCTGCGCCTCGGCCGACTTCACGACCTTCCCCTTGTCGGCTTTCGGAGCCATGGCGGAGGTAGTGGGGGAGATCGACAGTGTTGGTGATGCTGGTGGCGACGGGGGGCGGAGCGCTGCTCTCTTTCAGCTTTGGGAAGAAGGGGGGAGCGGCGGAGATTTTTGAGATTGGAGTAGCAACCGGCAAGATGGGCGAACTGCCCCTGTTTCCCCTGCTTATAAAGAGGGAGGGGGCGGGTGTTCCGTCTTTCCGAATAAAGAAACCACCCACGATCACTCCCACGACACGGCATTCAACGCGTGCCGTTCGGGGACGGCGTGGTGGATACGGAGTAAGATACGGCGTAACCCAGGCCGCGCGTGCCCATGCCCTGTTTTGGGCCTGGCCCAACAGCGCTCGGCACCGTGTGTGGCCCAGGCCCGGGGGCTCTTGTCGGTGTACTACAGTAGGGGTACCCTAGTATCCCGAACTTGTGCACGGGCAGTTGTAGCACCCCACGGCAAGGCTTGCCGGGTGACCGCCAAGGTCCTCCATGGTTCCTCTGGAGCCATTTCAAGATCAAAGTATTCAAGCCAAGGAGACAAGGCCCCGGCAAGAGGAGCTTGCCGGGAAGGCCAACCAAGGCATCTCAAGGAACTTGCCGCGACGCGCCACGCGTCCCGGCGAGGCCCGGTAAGCGACAAGCTTCCGGACGCGACAAGACAACGACCGAGGCAAGGCACTTGCCGCGGCAAAGTTACCACCCTGTACCCGCGCTCCAGCACATCCACCAACGTGTCGCCCTGGGGCCTTTCCAGGCACGCGTGGCAGGAGGCTGTGCAGCCAGCGGCACACGGTGGCAAGCGGCGCTGACAAGATTGCCATCGTGGCGAGCGGTGGCGTCCTTGACGGTCCCTGTTTGCACTATTTGGGCGACGTAGACGGGCATTTAATGCCTTTGTCCCCTGCCGTCAGGGTTAGGTATGATACACTATACAGGTTGTTGTACCAACCGCAACTCCTTTTCCATTTTTACCCTTGTCTACGTTTCCACCTGTCGGAGACCCCTTGAGCATATAAAAAGAGGCCCATGCGCAACGTAGAGGGGGGTTCGGAAAGCAGAAAACACTCACGCTCGGTCTCGTTAGCAGCTAGAGTGTACTGTAGCACTCAGCGCTCCCGAGCAAGAACTCAATACACTCAGACATGCAGCAGTAGGAGTATTATCTCTCCGGAGAGCTCCGAAGCTGGGTATACCGCTCGTGTGCTTCGCCTCGATCCGCTCTTCGTGCGATCTCCGCCCCCCGCCGAACCGAAAGGGGCCCGATCCGCCGGTCCCATAGGTGTTCGTGGATCAGCCTCCCCGACAGGAACTCTAGCAAGCATCTGCAAATACTAAAGATCATTAAGGTAAAAACCCAACCATAGCATTAAAGCATCAAGTCCCCTTTTATCCCATACGCAACAACGCCCTTACTCAGGTTTGTGTTTTCGTCACTCACGCAACCCACTATAAGTGAATCATGCGCGTATTGCAACACCCTACAGTGGGAATCCCTCACGCTTACGTGACACGGAGGGCACAGTAGGACACCCTCAAAGTGAAACATACAACTCATACCAATCTAGATCATCAATCAACCAAAGGACAAAAGATATCTACTCAAAACATCATAGGATGGCAACACATCATTGGATCATAATATGTAGCATAAAGCACCATGTTCAAGTAGGTATTACAGTGGGGTGTGGGAGAGTGGACCGCGTAAAAGAGATGAGGATGGTGATGATGATGGTGATGTTGATGAAGACGATCACCGCGGCGATGATTCCCCTCCTGATGGCACTCCGGTGCCACCAAGAGAGAGGAGGAGAGGTTCTCCCCCTTGTGCTTCCTTCTCCATGGCTTTCCCCCTCTGGTCCTTGGCCTTCATGGCGATGATGGCCCCTCTGAGATCCTCCTCCATGGCCTTCGGTGATGATGGCCCCCTCTGGCAGGGTGCCAGAGAGGGCCGAGATTGATTTCTCGTGGCTACAGAGGCTTGCGGCGGCGGAACTTCCGATCTAGGTTAATTCCCGAAGGTTTCTGTATTTATAGGAATTTTTGGCGTTGGTTTCACGTCATGGGGGGTCTCCGGGCTGTCCACGAGATAGGGGGGCACGCCCTAGGGGGGCGCCCCCCACTCTCGTGCGCAGCCCGGGACTCTTCTAGCCCAACTCCGATGCTCCGTGGTCTTCTTTTGGTCCATAAAAAATCCTCAAAATTTGGCATGTCATTTGGACTCCGTTTGGTATCCCTTTTCTGTAAAACACAAAAACAAGGAGAAAACAAAAACTGGCACTGGGCTCTAGGTTAATAGGTTAGTCCCAAAATCATATAAAATAACATATAAATGCATATAAAACATCATAGATGGATAATATAATAGCATGAATACTTCATAAATTATAGATACGTTGGAGACGTATCAGGCAGCACAAGAACTACCATACCGAGCTCATCGACTTCGACGTTGCCCACATTCTCCTGCCGTACAACGCCATCCTCGGGTATCCAGCCCTGGCCAAGTTCATGGCAGTGACTCACCATGGTTACAATGTCCTCAAGATGCCGGGAAGCGGCGGAGTCATCACAGTCCCCTGCAAAGAGAAAGATGCGGTGTGCTCTCTCGAGCGTGCCTTCAAAGCCGCATCAGTTGAAGACCTAGACTGCAAGAGTGGGAACCTTCCCAAGGCAGTTCCTAAGAAGAAGAAGAAGACATCACCCAGCTCAAGGACTCAGGAGGCAGGCGCCTCCGGAGGCGCCGTGTCAAGATCTACGCCTGTGCAAGGGGCGCCTCCCTCCATCGCGTAGGAAGGTGCGCCCAGCGCCCTCCTCGGGCAAGGCTCGGGGGCTCTCTCTTGGAGGGCCTTAGACCTTGCCAAGGTCACGACGGAGGCGCTCGGGCACCACTTGGAGGCGTGCTTTGCGGCACATTTCCCTCAGGAAGGCATGGGGCAAGGAGGGCCCAACCCTAAGGAGTTCATCACCAAGGTAACCCAGGAGCTGCAGGAATCAAGAGTCATGCGTGGCGAACGCCGCCTGCCTGGCATAGCCCCCCATCCAGGCAAGGATGGCGGGCTGCGTGTCTGCATCGACTACCCAGGGTTCAACCGAGTCGCGTCTCAGGAGCATGTCTGGCCTTCGCGTGTGGGACGCTGTGAGGGTCCACCGCACAGCTATGTTCGCATGCCTTTCGGTCTGCCGAACGCTACTGATGCTCACCAGTGTCCTATGCAAAGCATTCTGGAAGCCCAGGAGGCAGCCACCGTGCCTTCCTGGCGGAGATGGAGATGGACCTTGAGGAGCCGCCCGGACCCCTAGAACCTCCCGAGGCTCAGGGCTCCAATGGCTCGTGAGGATCGGCTTCTTCACCATGCATCATCAGCTCCGTCAACACCCGCTCTCCAATGATATCAGGTGACATCTTTTCAGTTTCATTTCAGCTGGGAGCGCCCCCAGGGCTGCATTATTCCCAGGTCGCGAGGGCCAGCCCCTGCGGCATGTATACCTTTTGCTTATGTCTTTAGTTTACCTTGCTGGGGGCGCCCCTCGGGCTGCACCATCCCCAAGCCGCTCGGGCCTGACCCAGTGGCATGTATGTCTCCTGCTTTTACCTAATCTGATTCGCCTTGCATACTTGACCTGCCTACGATAACCGCTTGCTCGATTAACACCAACCTTTGGAGCCGCTCGCACTGGCACGACGCTTGTGCATGGGTCCGTCCCTGCAATGTCGACAAATCTGAGTGGTCGGGCTCAGGGCCGCAGCAGCCCCGCAAAGCGCTACCTCACCAGGCCCTCAGTGCCCTCACCACTCTCGGAGCAACCAATGGTCCACCGACATCGTAATGGCAACCCTTGCTTCTCTCGCGTTGGTTTACAGGGTCCACCTAAGGAGTAACGTGGGGGGCGTCGCGAGCTCTCTCTCTCCCTCGCCCATGCGATCTGCTCGCGCGTTAAAAGGGGGGATCCTGAGCATCATGGCTCAGGAGCTATTACTGGCTCTCCAGCCCTCACTAATACGTCTCCAATGTATCTACTTTTCCAAACACTTTTGCCCTTTAATTGGACTCTAACTTGCATGATTTGAATGAAACTAACCCGGACTGACGCTGTTTTCAGCACAACTACCATGATGTTGTTTTATGTGTAGAAAAGAAAAGTTCTCAGAATTTCCTGGAAATCCACAGAGGCACTTTTTGGAATTAATAAGAATTTTTGGCGAAAGAATTAATGCCAGGGGGCCCACAGTCTGTCCACGAGACAGGCCCCCCCTAAGGCGCATCCTCCTATCTCGTGGGCCTCCTGGACCTCCACCGACGTCAACTCCAACTCCATATATTCCGTCTCGGGGAGAAAAAAATCAGAGAGGAAGTTTCATCGCGTTTTATGACGCGTAGCCGCCGCCAAACCCTAATCTCTCTCGGGAGGGCTGAGCTGGAGTCCGTTCGGGTCTCCGGAGAGGGGGATTCGTCGCCGTCGTCATCATCAACCATCCTCCATCACCAATTTCATGATGCTCACCGCCGTGTGTGAGTAATTCCCTCATAGGCTTGCTGGACGGTGATGGGTTGGATGAGATTTACCATGTAATCAAGTTAGTCTTGTTAGGGTTTGATCCCTAGTATCCACTATGTTCTGAGATTGATGTTGATGTGACTTTGCTATGCTTAATGCTTGTCACTAGGCCCCGAGTGCCATGATTTCAGATCTGAACCTATTATGTTTTCATGAATATATGTGTGTTCTTGATCCTATTTTGCAAGTCTATAGTCACCTATTATGTGTTATGATCCGACAACCCCGAAGTGACAATAATCGGGATACTTCTCGGTGATGACCGTAGTTTGAGGAGTTCATGTATTCACTATGTGTTAATGCTTTGGTCTGGTTCTCTACTAAAAGGAGGCCTTAATATCCCTTAGTTTCCGCTAGGACCCCGTTGCCACGGGAGGGTAGGACAAAAGATGTCATGCAAGTTCTTTTCCATAAGCATGCATGACTATTTACGGAATACATGCCTACATTACATTGATGAATTGGAGCTAGTTCTGTATCACCCTATGTTATAGCTATTACATGAGGAATCGCATCCGGCATAATTATCCATCACTGATCCATTGCCTACGAGCTTTTCATATATTGTTCTTCGCTTATTTACTTTTTCGTTGCTACTGTTACAACTGCTACAAAAACCCAAAAACATTTATCTTTACTTTTGCTACTATTACCATTATTATCATACTACTTTGCTACTAAATACCTTGCTGCAGATACTAAGTTATCCAGGTGTGGTTGAATTGACAACTCAATTGCTAATACTCAAGAATATTCTTTGGCTCCCCTTGTGTCGAATCAATAAATTTGGGTTGTACTTCACCCTCAAAAACTGTTGCGATCCCCTACACTTGTGGGTTATGAAGAATAATTTCTGGCGTCGTTGCCGGGGAGGGTAGGACAAAAGATGTCATGCAAGTTCTTTTCCATAATCACGTATGACTATTTACGGAATACATGTCTGCATTACATTGATGAACTGGAGCTAGTTCTGTGTCACCCTATGTTATAGCTATTACATGAGGAATCACATCTGGCATAATTATCCATCACTGATCCATTGCCTACGAGCTTTTCATATATTGTTCTCCGCTTATTTACTTTTCCGTTGCTACTATTACAACTACTAGAAAAACCCAAAAACATTTATCTTTACTTTTGCTACGGTTACCTTTATTATCATACTACTTTGCTACTAAATACCTTGCTGCAGATACTAAGTTATCCAGGTGTGGTTGAATTGACAACTCAACTGCTAATACTCAAGAATATTCTTTGGCTCCCCTTGTGTCGAATCAATAAATTTGGGCTGTACTTCACCCTCGAAAGCTGTTGCGATCCCTTACACTTGTGGGTTATCAAGACTAATTTCTGGCGCCGTTGCCGGGGAGCATAGCTATATTCTCTGAGTCACTTGGGATTTATATCTGTTGATCACTATGAAGAACTTGAAAGACGCTAAGACCAAGATTTTGCCCTCAACTACGAGGGGAGGTAAGGAATTGCCATCTAGCTCTGCACTAGATTCTCCTTCCGTTATTAGTAGGCTTGCAACACCTAAACCTGCTACTGCTATGAATTCTAATATGTCGCATGTTATTGATGATGCCACTTCTGCTATGCATGATGAAACTACTTCTGTGTGTGATACTACTTTGCCATTAGGTGAATTTCTAGATGAACAACTTGCTAGAGTTAGGGGGAATGAAAATATTGAAGAACCTATTATTGATGATAGTGATGATGAATGTTCCCCCAATGATTATGTATTACCTGTTGTTCCTAAGGGTTATGTTATGAATGAAGCAGCTGCTATGGAAATTCTTGCTTGCAATGATAGAAATGATTTTAAGAAATTATTAGCTAAATGGAAGCAGCAGTCTCTTAATGCTAGAATGAAACCTGATCCTGCTTTTGCTACTTCACCTATCCGTGTTACTGATAAGGATTATGAATTCTCTGTTGATCCTGATATTATTACTTTAGTTGAATCTGATCCTTTTTATGGCCTTGAATCTGAAACCGTTGTGGCACATCTTACCAAGTTGAATGATATAGCCACCCTGTTCACTCTTGATGAGAAGTCTCGCTATTTATACATCATTAAGATATTTCCGTTCTCATTAAAGGGTGATGCTAAGACTTGGTATAATTCTCTTGCTCCTGGTTGTGTGCATAGTCCCCAGGATATGATTTGTTACTTCTTTGCTAAATATTTCCCTGCTCATAAGAAACAAGCTGCCTTGCGGGAAATATATAATTTTGTGCAAATCAAAGAAGAGAGTCTCCCATAAGCTTGGGGGAGGCTTCTCCGGTTACTTAATGCTTTGCCTGATCATCCTCTTAAGAAAAATGAAATACTTGATATCTTTTATAATGGACTAACCGATGCTTCCAAGGTCTACTTGGATAGTTGTGCTGGTTGTGTTTTCAGGGAAAGAATAGTCGACGAAGCTGAAATATTATTGAATAATATGTTGACTAATGAAAATAATTGTACTCTTCCCGAGCCAGTTCCTCAAGTAATTTCTGAACCAATTAGGCCAACTCCTAAGTCTGTTCCTAAACCCACTCCGTAGAAGAGAGGTGTTTTATTTCTCAGTCCTGAAGATATGCAAGAGGCAAATAAATCAATGAAAGAAAAAGGTATTAAAGCTGAAGATGTTAAGAATTTACCACCTATTGAAGAAATACATGGTCTTAATTTACCGCCTGAAGAACCACATTGTCTTGATAATCCGACACAGGTAGTAAAGGTAAATTCTCTCTATAGATATGATAAAGTTGAAATACCCTCTACTAAATTTCATAGCCCTTGCGTAGATGAATTTGATGACTTTATGGCTAGACAAGAAAGTTTTAATGCCTATGTTGGTAGAGAGTTAAAGAATAATGTTTCGAGATAGGACGCGTAGGTGACAATCTGGCTAGAGTTAAAGATGAACTTCACCGCGTTAGCAAATATGCGTCTATGGTTGCTACTCAAGCCGAGCAAGTACTCAAAGCTCAAAATGATTTGCTTGATGAATTGAATAATAAAAATGACTTTTCATTAGAGTGGCTACTAGAACTGGTAGAATGACTCAGGAACCTTTGTATCCTGAAGGCCACCCTAAGAGAATCGAGAAAGATTCTCAGAGAAATAATTTAGAGGCACCTAGTTCTTCTAAGAAGAAGAAAAAGAAAAACGATAGAACGTTGCATGGTTCTAGTGAACCTACTGTAGACACACCTGAGAATCCCAATGATATTTCTGTTTCTGATGCTGAAACACAATCAGGTGATGAACGTGAACCTAGTGATAATGTTAATGATAATGTTCATATTGATGCTCAACCTAGCAAAAACAATGATGTAGAGATTGAACCTGCTGTTGATCTTGATAACCCACAATCAAAGAATCAACGTTATGATAAGAGAGACTTTGTTGCTAGGAAGCACGGGAAAGAAAGAGAACCATGGGTTCAGAAACCCATGCCCTTTCCCCCTAAACCATCCAAGTCAAAGGATGATGAGGATTTTGACCGCTTTGCTGAAATGATTAGACCTATTTTCTTACGTATGCGCTTAACTGATATTCTCAAAGTAAATCCTTATGCTAAGTATATGAAGGATATCATCACAAATAAAAGAAAGATACCGGAAGCTGAAATTTCCACCATGCTTGCTAATTAGACTTTTAAGGGTGGAATACCAAAGAAACTTGGAGATCCGGGTGTTCCAACTATACCATGCTCCATTAAAAGAAATTATGTCAGAACTCCTTTATGTGATCTTGGAGCCGGTGTTAGTGTTATGCCTCTATCTTTATATCGTAGACTTGAATTGAATAAGTTGACACCTATTGAAATATCTTTGCATATGGCTAATAAGTCAACTGCTATACCTGTCGGTATTTGTTAGGATGTGCCTGTTGTGGTTGCAAATGTCACTATCTTAACGGACTTTGTTATTCTTGATATTCCCGAGGACGATAGTATGTCTATTATCCTTGGTAGACCTTTTCTTAATACTGCAGGGGCTGTTATTGATTGCAATAAAGGCAATGTCACTTTTCATGTTAATGGCAATGATCATACGGTACACTTTCCGAGGAAACAATCTCAAGTTCATAGCATCAATTCTATTGAAAAAGTCCCAACTATCATTTTTGGAGATTTTGAATTTCCTCTCCCTGCTGTCAAGAAAAAGTATGATATTCTTATTGTTGGGGATTTTCATATCCCCGTTGAGGTAACTTAGTATCATTCGAAACTTCTCCGATTCTGTGTTATTCGGAATGAGTTTGTTAACAAGACTTGATCAACCTTGTTAGCGGGTTCATTTTGATGATCACGAGATGGATGAAACTAGAAGGCACAACCTTCTGTACCCTCTTTTTACTTTCTGTTATTTAGAATAAAAAAAGCAAAAATAGTATTATTCGTCTGTTTCCTGAATTATCCAAGCATTAAAAAAATAGTCCAAAAATAAAAGTGCTCCAAATGCCCTACAAATTTAGTATGATTTTTTCTGGAATATTTGAGGATTTTAGGCACTGAAAACACTGCAGGGGGGGCAAGCACCAGGCCACGAGAGAGGAGGGCGCACCCCCCCTGTAGGGCGCCCCCCTGTCTCATGGGCCCCTGGTGGCTCCCCTCCACTTATGCCAGCTCCCACACACTTCATCTTCTACCTAGAAAAATCCCCATCCAGCTCAAGCATGAGTTCTAGCTCTTTTTGCTGCGATTTTCGATCTCTTAGCTCAAAGCTCCATTCACAAAACTGCTTTGGGAGATTGTTGCTTGCTATGTGACTCCTCCATTGGTCCAATTAGTTTTTGTTCTAGTGCTTTATTCTTTGCAAATTTTTGTTGCTTAGGTGACCATGTTCTTGAGCTTGCATGTTAAATTTTTGAGGTCCCAAGCAATTCCAATGCATGATATGGGCTTTAGGCACTTGTAGGAGTAGTTGTTGTCATTCTTTTTTAGTTTTATGCACTTTTATTTTGAAGTTACTAAAAATTTTAGAAATTTTTAGAAAAATGTTGAGGAAACTTTTGAGGGGCTATTTTGGCCAAAGCTCCCAGGAAAAACAAGCCAAAGAGAAGGAAAAAGCCAAGTATAATCTTCCTCGCTTAGCGGAAGTACGGTCGTGTGAATGGCCATGCGAGGATTTCTTGAAAGAGGCTGGAATTCATGAAGACTTTCATGCTTTAATCAATACTGCAGGCCTCATCGGGTTCATCAAGGACCGAATCGATCAGTATCTCTAACTCACCAATACTTTCATGCAAAACTTTTATTTTTATCCTAAGAAGTCACCGCCTGCAGTATCATTCCATTTATATGATGAGTTCAAAGAAATGTCTTTACGTCATTTTTGCGCGGTATGTAGGATACCTTATGTGGGAGAATTAGAGGAACCCGATCGTGAATATGTGGCGGGCTTTGTTAATACTATCGCCGTAGAGGAGCCAAAGAAGGGTTCCGAGGCAAAAGTCTCTAGCATACACGTTCCTGTTTTACGCTACTTTGCCATATTTGCTAGTAGATGCTTGATTGGTCGTGGAAATAGTGGAAACTTGAGCATTCCTGATATTATCATTCTTCAACATGCTTTGCTTGGAGATAATACTTTTAGTATGGGTGTCGTCGTTGCTAAACGGCTAGCCCTGAATCGTACAAAAGGCCCCATATTTGGAGGTATCTATGCTGCACGTCTTGCTAGACATTTTTAGATACCTATTAGGCACCATGAGGAAAAGGAGACAATATTGCCTCATCATATTTTAGATTACAAGAGCATGGTAGCACACAAGTTTATTGTTGACAACGAAGATATGATGCTCTTGTATAAACTCAGATTCAATAAGAAACACTTTGAGATTATTATTTTGCCTACGCCTTTGTTGTTTGATTTGCTTGCAGAAAATTTTCTTGTCACACCGGAGGCGGTGAACAATCATCGAGCTCAAGCTTTCACTCAACAACCTGAACCGGAACCTGAGCTGGACCCTTATCGTGCATCATCTGTCCAGTGGGATCCGGAGATGACCAGCCAATGGTATCCTGATTACTCCTCCCAGTACACCGGGGAGAGTAGCGGCGGTCCTTGGTATTAGACCAACTTAGGCCAAAAGCCTAAGCTTGGGGGAGTACGTATTTCTCACCGACCTTACATTCATGTTCACACACTAGTCGTCGGTGCTCATACTCTTTCATTGTATTATCCATGCTAGTTTAAATTTCTTTTTCTAGTTTTCTTCTTGTGTGTTTGATAAACCTTGAGAAAAAGCAAAAAAAATTAGTTAGTCTAATTTCCTTGCATGTAGTAGGAGTTTAAATGAAAACCCAAAAAGATTTCTCGTTCTTCTTTTACTTGTTGGGAGCTTTCCCGTGTAAATAGTTTTATTTTCTTTTCTTTCCTTTGGGGGTCGAGAAGACCATATTGAAAATGCTTAGTGGCTCTTATATGCATGATTGTTTATTTAATTTAGAGCCCATATTACTTGTCTTCTCTCTTGAGTTGAATGCTTGCAGATTCCAGCTTAGTCCAATGCACGTACACTCTTATTATTATACACATCGTTCGGTCGTGCGAGTGAAAGGCAATACTGACGATATACGATGGACTTATTGGGATGAGAAAAGCTGGTATGAACTCGACCTCTCTCTTGTTTTTGTAAATATGATGAGTTCATCGTTCCTGAGTCAGCTATTATGAAGTAACATATTTGCAATGACATTTAGAGATTATAGTTACTTGTGCGATGCTTGATTAGCTATGAGTTATAATGGTTTACCTTGCGTGCCAACATGCTATTAGAATGATTATGATGTGGTATGATGGGATGGCATCTTCCTTTGAATGAATTGAGTGACTCGACTTGGCACATGTTCACGCATGTAGTTGAATCAAATCATCATAGCCTTCATGATATTTATGTTCATGGTGGATTATATCCTACTCATGCTTGTACTCGGTGTAAATTAATTTTAATGCATGTTTACGACTGTTGTCGCTCTCTCAGTTGGTCGCTTCCCAGTCTTTTGCTAGCCTTCACCTATACTAAGTGGGAATACTGCTTGTGCATCCAAACTCCTTAAACCCCAAAGTTGCTCCATATGAGTCCACTATACCTACGTATATGCTGTATCTACCTGCCGTTCCAAGTAAATTTGTATGTGCCAAACTCCAAACCTTCAAATGAAATTCTGTTTTGTATGCTCGAGCAACTCATGTTACAACTAGGGCTGCCTATATCTTCCATGCTAGGTGGGTTATTATCAAGAGGACTGGACTCCGCTCCTCATTCACGAGAAAGGGCCGGTAACCGGGATGCCCAGTCCCATTATCCAAAAAGATCAAAGCAAATCAAAATAATTAAACAAAACTCCCCTAGGGCTGTTGTATGTTGGAGGCACTCGTTGTTTTGAGCAAGCCATGGATTGATGCTTGTTGGTGGTTGGGGGAGTATAAACCTTTACCATTCTGTTTGGGAACTGCCTATAATTCATTTAGTATGGAAGATACAGCCATCTCATAGATGTTGCGTTGACAGTAAAAGTATGCCGCTCAAAACGTTATTCAATCTCTATTTTAAAATCGAGCTCTAGCACCTCTACAAATCCCTGCTTCCCTCTGCGAAGGGCCTATCTATTTACTATTATGTTGAGTCATCATCCTTCTTATTAAAAGCACCCGCTGGAGAGCACACTGTCATTTGCATTCATTATTACTGGTTTATATTGGCTATGACTTGACTGGATCTCTTTTACCGTGAATTACAATGTTTAGTCAGTCCTTGATCTTTAAAGGTGCTCTGCATTTATGTTTTGCGGTCTCAGAAAGGGCTAGCGAGATACCATTTTGTTATATCATGTTATGATTATTTTGATAAAGTGTTGTCATCCGAGTTTTATTATTATGGCTCCCTAGATAATTATGCTATTGATGTGAGTAATTGTGAGACCTATGTGTTATAGTGAGTATGGTTAGTTCATAATATTTGCTGGAACTTGAATGCTGGCTTTTCATGTTACAACAACAAGAGCAAACAGAGTTTGTACAAGTTTTTCTTTATCACTTTCAGTTTATCAACTGAATTGCTTGAGGACAAGCAAAGGTTTAAGCTTGTGGGAGTTGATACGTCTCCAACGTATCTAGTTTTCCAAACACTTTTGCCCTTGTTTTGGAATCTAACTTGCATGATTTGAATGAAACTAACCCGGACTGGCGTTGTTTTCAGCAGAACTACCATGATGTTGTTTTTTGTGTAGAAAAGAAAAGTTCTCGGAATGTCCTGGAAATCCACGGAGGCACTTTTTGGAATTAATAAGAATTTTTGGCGAAAGAATTAATGCCAGGGGGCCCACAGCCTGTCCACGAGACAAGGAGGCGCCCCCTAGGGCGCGGCCTCCTATCTCGTGGGCCCCCTGGACCTCCACCGACGTCAACTCCAACTCCATATATTCCGTCTCGGGGAGAAAAAAATAAGAGAGAAAGTTTCATCGCGTTTTACGACACGGAGCCGCCGCCAAGCCCTAATCTCTCCGGGGAGGGCTGATCTGGAGTCCGTTCGGGGCTCCGGAGAGGGGGATTCGTCGCTGTCGTCATCATCAACCATCCTCCATCACCAATTTCATGATGCTCACCGTCGTATGTGAGTAATTCCATCGTAGGCTTGCTGGACGGTGATGGGTTGGATGAGATTTACCATGTAATCAAGTTAGTCTTGTTAGGGTTTGGTCCCTAGTATCCACTATGTTCTGAGATTGATGTTGCTATGACTTTGCTATGCTTAATACTTGTCACTAGGGACCGAGTGCCATGATTTCAGATCTGAACCTAATATGTTTTCATGAATATATGTGTGTTCTTGATCCTATTTTGCAAGTCTATAGTCACCTATTATGTGTTATGATCCGACAACCCCGAAGTGACAATAATCAGGATACTTCTCGGTGATGACCGTAGTTTGAGGAGTTCATGTGTTCACTATGTGTTAATGCTTTGGTCCAGTTCTCTATTAAAAGGAGGCCTTAATATCCCTTAGTTTCCGCTAGGACCCCGCTGCCACGGGAGGGTAGGACAAAAGATGTCATGCAAGTTCTTTCCCATAAGCACGTATGACTATTTACAGAATACATGCCTACATTACATTGATGAATTGGAGCTAGTTCTGTATCACCCTATGTTATAGCTATTACATGAGGAATCACATCCAGCATAATTATCCATCACTGATCCATTGCCTACGAGCTTTTCATATATTGTTCTCCGCTTATTTACTTTTCCGTTGCTACTGTTACAACTGCTACAAAAACCCAAAAATATTTATCTTTACTTTTGCTACTGTTACCATTATTATCATAATACTTTGCTACTAAATACCTTGCTACAGATACTAAGTTATCCAGGTGTGGTTGAATTAACAACTCAATTTCTAATACTCAAGAATATTCTTTGGCTCCCCTTGTGTTGAATCAATAAATTTGGGTTGTACTTCACCCTCGAAAGCTGTTGCGATCCCCTACACTTGTGGGTTATCACTCACCCCCCGGCCTTGTACACGGCATCGCGACCTGGCATACCAGCGGTGGCTGAGCTCGCTCGATGGCCGGGACCTGAGGAAATAGAGCACGAAGGAAAGTGTGGGGAGGGGAGGAGAGGCTCACGAAGGCCTGAACCAGCGGCATCCCAACTGCCGACTCGCAAGTCTGGCGCCTCGAAGGAATGGCTCCGTGTTTTCGAACATAAGTCTCACTCCGTGAATAGTTAATCGATGCGACACCAAACCCTCCACTTAATGCAGCTCTGTGACGGTAGTGTTTCCTTCCTTTCTCGCCTTTCGGCGGCTACTTAAGCGCTAAAGGGGACCTCCTAAGCATCGCACCTCAGGGGCTCTTACCCGACCTCGGGCCGCTCACCTCCTGGCCTTGACCACGGCATCGCGAGCTAGCATACCAGCGACGGCTGAAGCCTGCCTGGGGTCCAGGACCTGTCAGCGTAGATCACTAAGTCGTCACGAGGTTAGAAAGGGGGAACCAAGCCGAGACAGGACAAGCATCTCGCACCGCTTCATGATAAGGATAATATCGACAAAAGACGCAACAGACACTTTACATGCCCCCATGGGGTACTTCCTTGATTCCTCACAGGAAACAAAAGACGCTGATCCTAGGGAGCCGTGACTACACGCGCCTCCGAGGCTGACGCCATCGTCAACAGTGGGACGCCAAGCACCGGCGCCAACCCCATCCAGATCAGCCGCGTCGGCGGCCTGATGCAGTCACCTTGCTCCGGGCGCATCACGAGCTCGGGGGCTCGTAGCTGTCGCCGCTCGTCTCCGGAGTCGCAAGAAGCTCGGGAGAGTCGCTGGACTCCCAAGCGTCACTCCTGCTGCTGGAGGAGCCGCTGGGGAAGCAGGTGACAGGCCTAGCCCTTTCTGCGTCGGCGTCCTGGCCTCCTCGTCTGGGGTAGCACTCCAGTCGGCGCCCTTCAATGTCGAAGAACTTAAAGAGCATCAGGGAGGCACCGTCGTATTCAAGATGAATCATGAGGGCACCTCCTATTCGGCAGACCCGGGCGATCTTGCCCCAGCCCCGGGTCATGTAAACCTTGCCCGGAGCGACGACCTCGACCTCCGCTCCGGTCGCAGGGGTACCGCAGTCGGCGTGCTGCAGCCAGAGCTCAAGAGGCCCCCTCGGTGGCATCTCGAAGGCAAAAGAAGGAGGAAGGCGTATCCAGGAGCTTGGAGGCATGGCGGCATGAAGTACGAACTCGCGAGAGGAGGCCACGTGGGGACGGTGGTGCGCACCACCACAACCCGCCGACATCGCCGGCAGCGCAGGCGACGCCGCTCGGCATCTTCCTCTCCAGGGCCCTTAGTCCGGGCGTACAAGGGTAGCGGAAACCCAGGGGGTGGCCGCTCGTACCAAGGCCTCGACGTCTCCGGCCGAGCAACCTCGTCACGGCGGCTGGGGACCGGCCGCTTCTTCGGTGGGAGCGGGTCAGGCCCTTCTCGGGGGGCCTTCCCTTTCTCTTCGGCTGAGAGCCGGCGAATTGGTGCCATTGGCGACAAGATGGAGGAGGAGCAAGGAAGAAGAAGCAGTCAGAGCACAAGGAGATGGACTGCGGGGGCTCCCGCCTTGCCGTACTTATAGGCCAGAGGAGGCCAACTGTCGGCCTCCATGATCGCAGGTAATCATGAGACATTTCTGCATGCAGGGACTCATCAAATCGGGCAGTTGCTGAGGCAGCATGGGGAAGCGGAGACGCCCACGTCCAATCAACCGCCACGCAGTGCCCAAGGCCACAGGCTGTTGGGGCGCGCGGTGCTCTGCACTTGCCCTTTCGCTTCGTTGCTAAGCCAAGTCCGAGTGTGCCTTGGGCCCGGGGGCTACTGTTGGCGTTCTAGGTATGGGGGTCCCCAGACTTGCCTGCCTACGGCCTACGGCGTGGCTCAACGAGTGGCCCAGTACGACCCGTCTTCATCAACTCAAGCTCAAGACCCTCGCGAGGGGCCAAGCCTCGCGAGGCGGATGACGCAAGGCTTCCTGAGGAGCGGCCTCATCAGGCAGGCTCGCGAGGAGGCGGAGAGATCAAGGCAGGGGTACCTCACGAGGTTCTCGTGACGCAAGCCATGACGATCGAGACCAGGCAGGCGCCGGCCTGTTCAGTGTCCTTGTTCCCTCTTCGGTGCAAAGGGGGCAAGCGCAGGCGCGGAGTACCAAGGCATCTGGCAAAGGTTACCATTTCGGTTCAACAAGACCAAGACCAGCAGAGCGGCAGGACGGAGGTCACCGTGGAGCCCAAGACAGCGTCATTGCCAGTGCCTTTGGCAGCCGAAGACCAAGTTTAGTCAGGATAAGTTGTACTGGATGTTCCCCTTCAAAATGGCCGTTGTTGGCTCCCTTCCCGCTCAATATTTGGGAAGAGGACCAAGGCCTCTATAAATAGGACTAGCCACTCTCAAGGCAAGGGGGTCAACCAACCGAACCTTAGCCAGAACCACCCACACCAGCACAAGAAGTCTTCCCCTCGCGAGGCAGTTCTTCCCCCTGTACTATTCATCATCAGCCCCTGAGGCAATCCAACACACCACAAACTAGAGTAGGGTATTACACCACAACGGTGGCCCGAACTAGTATAAACCTTGTGTCCCTTGTGTTGTTCATCGTGTAGCTTAGATCCGTAGTGAGGCGTTGGGGCGTGGATCGGTAGGGGGAAGATCTTCGCGCGCACCCCAGAGTTCAAACCTTAAGGGTTTTGCCGGAACCCGATATCCGACAACCGCTCTCTCAGATCTTGTCTCTACACATCCCTAATGCTAAATCCCGTGGCTCGCGGGCAACATTTCCTTCTACGAGCTCACTCTTTGTGTGTGGGTGTGCGTGAGACCCATGGGTGGAGGGGGATGTGGAGAAGTAGTGGCTGTGGGAGGCTGTTAGGCCAATGACGAGGTTGTGAGGTCAGTAGGGTTGTTTCCATGAAGCAGGAGTGTGCCCGAGGGAGTCCTGGATTAAGGGGTCCTCGGACGGTCGGACTGTGTAGCGTGGGCTGGACTGTTGGGCCGTGAAGATACAAGACAGAAGACTCTCTCCCGTGTCCGGATGGGACCCTCCTTGGCGTGGAAGGCAAGCTTGGCACCCGGATATGAAGATTCCTTTCTCTGTAACCGACTTTGTACAACCCTAGTCCCCTCCGGTGTCTATATAAACCGGAGGGCTTAGTCCGTAGAGGCAATCATACAGGCTACACATCTAGGGTTTTAGCCATTACGATCTCGTGGTAGATCAACTCTTGTAATACTCATATTCATCAAGATCAATCAAGCAGGAAGTAGGGTATTACCTCCATAGAGAGGGCCCGAACCTGAGTAAACATCGTGTCCCTTGCCTCATGTTACCATCAACCTTAGACGCACAGTTCGGGACCCCCTACCCGAGATCTGCCGGTTTTGACACCGACATTGGTGCTTTCATTGAGAGTTCCGCTGCGTCGTCACCAAAAGGTTTGATGGCTCCGTCAATCATCTACAATTATGCAGTCCAGGGGGAGGTTTTCCTCCCTAGACCGATCTTCGTATTCGGCGGCTTCGCACTGCGGGCCAACTCGCTTGGCCATCTAGAGCCAACATCTACGCCCCTGGCCATCAGGTCATGTTTGGAAGCTTGAATTACATTGTCGATATCCGTGTAGACTTGATCTTCGATGGATTCGACCCCATGACAGCTACTCCCTGCCACCACGATGAATGTGACCTAAATCTTTCATCGGACCGTGCCCACGAGATAGCGCCTATAACTGCTCTGGCCCTGGATCCGGAGCAGATTACGTTGCCCGAGAACGGGAAGCTCAACCCCGCTGCGGAAGCCGCAGACTCAGCGGCGTTAGAGCTGCACATATATCCAACCTCGAGTGGGGCCTATGTCACCTGAACCTCGGATTCGTCTCCGGCCATAGGTTCCGAACCGTGTGCATTCGCGCCCATCGAACCTGATCAGGCGCCGATCGTTGAATTCAGCTCCGCAGACATCTTCCGGCACTCACCTTTAGGCGATGTGCTAAACTAATTAAAAGCCCCCTCCTTATCAGGGGACTTTCAGCCGAACTATATCCGGTTTGGATTGGAAGCTGGAGAATTCCCACCCACCACCCACTTCATAGCCACTATTGAAGACTTAACCAACATGCTCGATTACGGCTCCGAAGACATCGACGGTATCGACGACGATGCCGGAGAGGAGCAGGCACAAAAACTACCACTTACAGGGTGCTGGACAGCCACCTCCTCTATGATGTATACATGGTGGATACACCCAAAGAGAACAACGGCGACAATGCAAAGGGTCCAGTCGAGGATAAGCCTCCTGAGATACAGCCAAAGCGCCGAAGTCAGCGGCGCCGCTCTAGACCATGACGTGGAAAAAACAGCAATACCGGCACAGGCAAAAATAATACTCCGGACGATGCCGAAGACAACAAAAACCCCGTTGAGACAACTTCCGAATAGGATGAACGGTAGGATGGGCGAGTCAGCCCCAATGAACAGGCTGTTAACAAAGACTCGGAGGACAATAATTATCTTCCACCCTCCGAGGATGAGGCGAGCCTCGGCAACAAAGACTTTATCATGCCTGAGGAGCCCGTCGATCAGGAGCGCTCTGAGCGCCAGCTAATAGCCACTACAAGGAGCCTGAAAAAGAAGCAGCAGCAACTTCAAGCTGATCAAGATCTACTCAATGCCAGATGGACTAATGTCCTGGCAGCCGAGGAATACGGCCTTGAGCGCCCAACCAAAAGTTACCCGAAACAAAAATTGTTACCCCAATTCGATGACGAGGCGTTGGAGCCCGTCCTACCAGCGCATAATGCGGCTGACCGACCACCACGTGGCCGGGACAAAGCGGCAACTCAAGCCGTACACCAGCCCGCACTACCTCCCCGTAAAAACAGAGACACAACAGCTCGGGGATATACATATGACCTGGGGCATGACCTAAAAAACAACGCAGGTTAGACCAGATCAATCTATGGATCGCGGGGGCGTGCTCCGATGCGCGATGATGGCCATCCAACCGGATGTGACAAACATAACCATGCCCGAGCTGAAAACCGCAGACGAACTCCATCCGAGCTACATCGTGACTTGGCCCGATATAGAGGCGCCGCACACCCCCTCTGCTTCACTGATGAAGTAATGCAACATGAATTCCCGGAAGGGTTCAAACCCGTGAACATCGAATCATATGATGAGACAACAAACCCCGCGGTATGGATTGAGGATTTTCTCCTCCATATTTATATGGACCGCGGTGATGACCTTCACACCATCAAATACCTCCCGCTAAAACTCAAGGGACCTGCTCGGCACTGGTTGAACAGTTTGCCAGAAAACTCAATTGGCAGCTAGGAAGACTTGGAAGACGCCTTCCTCAACAACTTCCAGGGTACATATGTCCGACCTCCGGATGCCGACGACTTAAGTCACATAGTTCAATAGCTCAGAGAGTCAGCCAGGAAATTCTTGACTAGGTTCTTAACTAAAAAGAACCAGATCGTCGACTGCCTGGATGCCGAAGCCCTAGCGGCCTTTAAACATAGCATCCGTTAAGAATGGATCGCCCGACACCTCGGCCAAGAAAAGCCGAAGTCTATGGTAGCCCTCATGCGCTTATGACCCGCTTCTGCGCGGGCGAGGATAACTGGCTAGCCCTTAGCAATAACAATACTAGCGTACCTGGCACTTCTGAAGCCAGAAATAGCAACGGCAAACCCCGACGCAACAGACACAAGCATCGAAGCAACAGTGACAACACCGAGGACACAGTGGTCAACGCCGGATTCAGTGGCTCTAGGTCCGGTCAGCGGAAGAAGCCATATAAAAGAAACAATCTAGGCTCGTCCAGCTTGGACCACATACTCGATCGTCCATGTCAAATCCACGACACTCCTAATAAACCAGCCAAGCATACCAACAGAGACTGTTGGGTTTTTAAACAGGTCGGCAAGTTAAATGCCGAGAATAAGGAGAAGGGGTCGCAAAGCGAGGACGATGACGAGGAGCCCCGGCCACCGAACACAGGGGGACAGAAGAAGCCCCCCCCCCAAGTTAAAACGGTGAACATGATATACGCTACCGATATCCCCAAGAGGGAGCGCAAGCGCGCGCTCAGGGACGTCTACACGATGGAGCCAGTCGCCCCAAAGTTTAACCCATGGTCGTCCTCCCAACCACCTTCGATCATAGGGACCATCCGACCAATATCCGTCATGGCGGTTCAGCCACACTAGTACTCAACCCAATCATTGATGGATTCCATCTTACACGAGTCCTCATGGACGGTGGCAGCATCCTGAACCTGCTCTATCAGGATATAGTGTGCAAAATGGGTATTGATCCCTCAAGAATCAAGCCCACAAAAACCACCTTTAAAGAAGTCATACCAGGTGTAGAGGCCCGCTGTACGGGCTCAATCACACTTGAGGTGGTCTTCGGATCCCCGGATAACTTCCAAAGCGAAGAGTTGATCTTCGATATCGTCCCCTTCCACAGTAGCTATCACGCACTGCTCAGACGAACCGCATTCGCTCGATTCAATGCGGTGCCACACTATGCTTATCTCAAACTTAAGATGCACGGGCCACGCAGTGTCATAACAGTCAATGGAAACACACAGCGCTCCCTCCGTACTGAGGAGCGCACCGCAACGCTGGCAGCGGAGATACAGAGCAGACTTATCAAGCAGAACTTTAATTCGGCGGCCAACCTCCCGTACACTGTCAAATGAGTCCGGACTACTCGGCAACAGGACAGTCCAGCTCATCAAGAGCTTGACTAGCAATTTGGCCTCCATCTCAATCCCGACCAAATGGCGGCGTACGTACCGCGCGTACATAATTACACACTCAAAATACCATGGGCATAGACGGAGGCGTAATGTTATTGTGGCCCATCATATGGCTCACACACACACCCTTTCCTTTTCCTTCTTATCATTTTTTGTGTCTTTTTCACAGGCCCCTCCCGACGGCCTGGTCATCGGTCCTTGCGAAGGATATATACATACCAAGGCAGGAAGCAGTATGGACGTGTGATGGAATCTCTAGATGTTCCTCTTGATGATCGTTCTACCTGTCTTCGGGACCCACACGCAGCTCCCCCTAGTCTTGGCAGGTTAAACAACCATATTATTAATCGCAATATTTGTACAAATACGCTTTGACATCTTAATCAAATTACAATATAAACAGTTTGCGGCCCAATTTACGTGGCATTAACTTGTTATTTCATTTTATTTCGTTATTCTTATCGATTGCATCCGTACACTTTGGTACGCTTTAAATTCGCTAGAGGCTTCATTACGCACCATAACACGGCAACAAAGTCTGAACACTTTTTTACAGTATAGTTCGGCACCCCGAACTTTAGCATTATATGCATCAGCTCTGAATCATGTCTTTGGTCAATAGTTGGGTTGCCTGACTCCTGTGCTTACTACCTTATGTTCTGCTATATCGGCTAGGGTAGTAAAGGGAGAACTACTGCGATTGTGTCCTGGTTTATCTGGATGAGCACCTCAGTAGAGAAAGCCGAAAACTGACTGTCATGATGCGGCGTGAGCCGGTCAGCTGTTTGAGAGGTTGATACGTCTCCAACGTATCTATAATTTTTGATTGTTCCATGCTATTATATTACCTGTTTTGGATGTTTATGGGATTTATTTTACATATTTATATCATTTTTGGGACTAACCTACTAATCGGAGGCCCAGCCCGTATTGCTGTTTTTTGCCTATTTCAGTATTTCGAAGAAAAGGAATATCAAACGGACTCCAAATGGAATGAAACCTTAGGGAGCGTGATTTTTGGAACGAACGTGATCCAGAGGACTTGGAGTGCAAGTCAAGAAGCAGTCGTAGCTTCCACAAGAGGGTAGGGCGCGCCCCCCTCTCTCATGGGCCCTTCGGGCGTCCACCGACATACTTCTTCCTCCTATATAAGCCTACGTACCCCGAAAACATCCAGGGAGCAACCGAAACACAATTTCCACCACTGTAACCTTCTGTATCCGTGAGATCCCATCTTGGAGCCATCGCCGGCGTTCTGCCGGATGGGGAATCCACCACGGAGGGCTTCTACATCAACACCATAGCCCTTCCGATGAGTTGTGAGTAGTTTACCACAGACCTTCGGGTCCATAGTTATTAGCCAGTTGGCTTCTTCTCTCTTTTTGGATCTCAATACAATGTTCTCCCCCTCTCTTGTGGAGATCTATTCGATGTAATCTCTTTTTGCGGTGTGTTTGTCGAGATCCGATGAATTGTGGGTTTATGATCAGATTTATCTATGGATAATAATTGAATCTTCTCTGAATTCTTTTATGTGATTGAGTTATCTTTGCAAGTCTCTTCGAATTATCGGTTTAGTTTGGCCTACTAGATTGATCTTTCTTGCCATGGGAGAAGTGCTTAGCTTTGGGTTCAATCTTGCGGTGTTCTTACCCAGTGACACAAAGGGTTGCAAGACACGTATTGTATTGTTGCCACCGAGGATAAAAAGATGGAGATCATATTGCTTGAGTTTATCCCTCTACATCATGTCATCTTACTTAATGCGTTACTCTGTTCTTATGAACTTAATACTCTAGATGCATCCTGGATAGCGGTCGATGTGTGGAGTAATAGTAGTAGATGCAGGTAGGAGTCGGTCTACTTGTTGCGGACGTGATGCCTATATACATGATCATGCCTAGATAACGTCATAATAATTCTCTTTTCTATCAATTGCTCGACAGTAATTTGTTCACCCACCGTAATACTTATGCTCTTGAGTGAAGCCACTAGTGAAACCTATGGCCCCCGGGTCTATATCTTATCATATTTGCTTCCAATCTACTTTTATTTGCATCTTTATTTTCTGCATCTATATTATAAAATACCAAAAATATATTTATCTTATCATATTATCTCTATCAGATCTCACTTTCGCAAGTGGCCGTGAAGGGATTGACAACCCCTTTGTCGCGTTGGTTGCGAGTTCTTTGTTTGTTTGTGTAGGTTCTTGGGACTTGCTGAGAAGCCTCCTACTGGATTGATACCTTGGTTCTCAAAAACTGAGGGAAATACTTACGCTACTGTGCTGCATCACCCTTTCCTCTTCAAGGAAAACCAACGCAAGCTCAAGACGTAGCAAGAAGGATTTCTGGCGCTGCTGCCGGGGAGGTCTTTGCTCAAGTCAAGACATACCAAGTACCCATCAGAAACTCATCTCCCTCGCATTTACATTATTTGCCATTTGCCTCTCATTTTCCTCTCCCCCACTTCACCTTTGCCGTTTTATTCGCCCTCTCTTTCCCAATCTCCTCTCTTTTCCGTGTGCCGTTTTCTATTTGCTTGTGTGCCAGATTACTTGTTGGCATGGCGCAAGATAATACCAAATTGTGCGATTTCTCGAATACCAATAATAATGATTTCCTTAGTACTCCGATTGCTCCTCTTAATGATGTTGAGTCTTGTGAAATCAATACCGCTTTGCTGAATCTTGTTATGAAAGATCAATTTGCTGGCCTTCCTAGTGAAGATGCTGCTACTCATCTAAACTACTTTGTTGATTTCTGTGATATGCAAAAGAAGAAAGATACGGATAATGATATTGTTAAATTGAAACTATTTCCGTTTTCGCTTAGAGGTCGTGCTAAAGTTTGGTTTTCATCTTTGCCTAAAAATAGTATTGATTCTTGGAACAAGTGCAAAGATGCTTTTATCTCTAAGTATTTTCCTCCCGCTAAGATCATCACTCTTAGGAATGATATTATGAATTTTAACCAACTTGATCATGAGCATGTTGCCCAAACTTGTGAAAGAATGAAATTAATGATTCGCAATTGCCCTACTCATGGTTTGAATTTATGGATGATCATACAAAATTGTTATGCCGGTTTGAACTTTGCTTCTAGAAATCTTTTAGATTCGGACGTCGGAGGCACGTTTATGGAAATCACTTTGGGAGATGCTACAAAACTTCTTGATAATATTATGGCTAATTATTCTCAATGGCATACCGAACGATCTACTAGTAAAAAAGTGCATGCTATAGAAGAAATTTGTGTTTTGAGTGGAAAGATGGATGAACTTATGAAGTTATTTGCTATTAAAAATACTCCTCTTGATCCCAATGATATGCCTTGTCTACTTTGATTGAGAATAATAATGAATCTATGGATGTGAATTTTGTTGGTAGGAATAGTTTTAGAAACAATGCTTATAGAGGAAACTTTAATTCTAGACCGTTCCCTAGTAATTCCTCTAATAATTATGGAAATTCCTACAACAATTCTTACGGTAATTTTAATAAGATGCCCTCTGATTTTGAGAATACTGTGAAAGAATTTATGGTTTCTCAAAAGAATTTTAATGCTTTGCTTGAAGAAAAGTTGCTTAAAGTTGATAATTTGGCTAGGAACGTTGATAGACTTTCACTTGATGTTGATTCTCTTAAACTTAGATCTCCTCCTCCTAAACATGATATCAATGAGTCTCTCAAAGCAATGAGAATTTCCATTGACGAGTGTAAGGAAAGAACCGCTAGATTGCATGCTAAGAAAGATAGCTTTATAAAAGCTTGTTCTTCTAGTTTCCATGAAAATAATGATGAAGATCTTAAAGTTATTGATGTGTCCCCTATTAGATCTTTGTTTTGTAATATGAATCTTGAAAACAATGGGACTGGAGATCAGTCAACTTTATTTAGAAGGCGTCCCAAGAATTCGGAATTTTTAGATCTTGATGCTAAATTTGGTAAAAGTGGGATTGGAGAGGTCATGACTTTAAATAGTATTGAACCCACTATCTCGGATTTCAAGGAGTTTGATTAGGATAATTGTTCTTTAGAAAGTTGTATTTCCTTGTTGCAATCATTTGTTAATTCTCCACATGCTTATAGTCAAAACAAAGCTTTTACCAAACATATCGTTGATGACTTGATGCAATCTTTTGATGAAAAACTTAATTTGGAGGTTTCTATACCTCGAAAACTTAATGATGAGTGGGAACCTACTATAAAGATTAAAATTAAAGATCATGAGTGTTTTTCTTTGTGTGATTTGGGTGCTAGTGTTTCCACGATTCTGAAAACTTTATGTGATATTCTAGGTTTCCATGATCTTGATGATTGCTCTTTAAATTTGCACCTTGCGGATTCCGCCATTAAAAAGCCAATGGGAAGGATCAATGATGTTATAATTGTTGCAAATAGAAATTTGGTGCCCGTTGATTTTATTGTTCTTGATATAGATTGCAATCTTTCTTGCCCTATTATTCTTGGTAGACCTTTCCTTAGAACGATTGGCACGATTATTGATATGAAGGAAGGGAATATTATATTCCAATTTCTATTAAAGAAAGGCATGGAGAAATTTCCAAGAAATAAAGTCAAATTACCTTATGAATCTATCATGCGAGCTACTTATGAACCAAGTGCCAAAGATGGCACTACTTAGATCTATCTTCGCTTTGATGCCTAGCTAGGGGCGTTAAACGATAGCGCTAGTTGGGAGGCAACCCAATTTTCTTTATGTTTTTTGTTTTTGCTCCTGTTTAGTAATAAATTTTGTTTCTTATTTCTGTTTAGATGTGTTTTCATGTTTTATTTAGTGTTTGTGCCAAGTAGAACCTATAGGATAACCTATGATATGAGTTGATTTGATTCTGCTGAAAAACAGAAACTTCGCACTCACGAGAAAAAATTCAATAAATCACATGAACGAGCTTTTGCGTTGATTCTTTTTTGTGATGTTCAATAAAGAAATTGTTTAGGACGTACTATTTTTGTAGGATTTTTAGAGTTCCAGAAGTTTGCGTTAGTTACAGATTGCTACAAACTGTTCTGTTTTTGACAGATTCTGTTTTTCGTGTGTTGTTTGCTTATTTTGATGCACCTATGGCTAGTATGTAAGGGTATGAACCATAGAGAACTTGGAATACAGTAGGTTTAACACCAAAATAAATAAAGAATGAGTTCATTACGGTACCTTATGTGGTGGTTTTGTTTTCTTTCACTAACGGAGCTTATAAGATTTCCTGTTGAGTTTTCTGTTGTGAAGTTTTCAAGTTTTGGGTAAAGCTTTTATGGATTATGGAATAAGGAGTGGCAAGAGCCTAAGCTTGGGGATTCCCAAGGCACCCCAAGATATTCAAGGATAGCCAAAAGCCTAAGCTTAGGGATGCCCCGGGAAGGCATCCCCTCTTTCGTCTTCGTTCATTGATAACTTTACTTGGAGCTATATTTTTATTCGCCACATGATATGTGTTTTGCTTGGAGCGTCGTGTATTATATTAGTCTTTGAATTTTATTTTACCACAATCATCCTTGCTGTACACAACTTTTGGGAGAAGCCTATTTTATTAGAATTTGCTAGAGTACTCTATGTGCTTCACTTATATCTTTTTGAGCTTGGTAGTTTTTGCTCTAGTGCTTCACTTATACCTTTTAGAGCACGGTGGTGATTTATTTTGTATAAATTTCTAGTCTCTCATGCTTAACTTATATATTTTTGAGAGTCTTTTAGAACAGCATGGTTGCTATGGTTATAATTTGGTCCTAGAATGGTAGGCATCCAAGTTGGGTATAATGAAAACTATCATAGGAAGTGAATTGGATGCTATGATCAATTTGATACTTGATAATTGTTTTGAGATAGGGAGGTGATATTAAAGTCATGCTAGTTGGGTGATTATGAATTTAAAGAACGCTTGTGTTGAAGTTAGCAAGTCCCGTAGCATGCATGTATGGTTAAAGTTGTGTAACAAATTTGAAACATGAAGTGTACCTGGCTTGTGCATCCTTATGAGTGGCGGTCGGGGACGAGCGATGGTCTTTTCCTACCAATCTGTCCCTCTAGGAGCATGCACGTAGTGCTTGATTTTTGATGACTTCTAAATTTTTGCAATAAGTATATGAGTTCTTTTGACTAATGTTGAGTCCATGGATTATACGCACTTTTACCTTTCCACCATTGCTAGCCTCTTCGGTACCGTGCATTGCCCTTTCTCACCTTGAGAGTTGGTGAACTTTGCCGGTGCATCCAAACCCCGTGATACGAAATGCTCTATCACACATAAACCTCCTTATATCTTCCTCAAAACAGCCACCATACCTACCTATTATGGCATTTCCATAGCCATTCCGAGATATATTGCCATGCAACTTTCCACCGTTCCGTTCATCATCATGACATACTTTACTTTTGTCATATTGCCATTGCATGATCATGTAGTTGACATCGTATTTGTGGCAAAGCCACCATTCATAATTTTTCATACATGTCACTCTTGATTCATTGCACCATCCCGGTACACCGCCAGTGGCATTCATATAGAGTCATATCTTGTTCTAGTTTCGAGTTGTAATTCATGTGTTGTAATCAATAAAAGTGTGATGATCATCATTATTAGAGCATTGCCCAAAAAGAAAAAAAAGAAAAGGAAAAAAAGGAAAGGCAAAAAAAAGGACAAAGAAAAAAAAGAATAAGAAAAAAAAAAGAAAATAAGAAAATAAATAAAAAGGGGAAATGTTACTATCTCCTTTTCCACACTTGTGCTTCAAAGTAGAACCTTGTTCTTCATGTTGTGAGTCTCATATATTGTGCTTCAAAGTAGCACCTTGTTTTTCATAAAGTGAGTCTCATATGTAGTCACTTTCATATACTAGTGGGAATTTTTCATTATAGAACTTGGCTTGTATATTCCTACGATGGGCTTCCTCAAATGCCCTAGGTCTTCGTGAGCGAGCAAGTTGGATGCACACCCACTAGTTTTCTTTTATTGAGCATTCATTTATAGCCCTAGTGCATACGTTGCATGGCAATCCATACTCCTCATGTTGACATCAATTGATGGGCATCTCCATAGCCCGTTGATTATCCTCGTCAATGTGAGACTTTCTCCTTTTTGTCTTCTCCACACAATGCCCATCATAATATTCTATTCCACCCATAGTGCTATATCCATGGCTCACGCTCATGTATTGCGTGAAAGTTGAAAAAGTTTGAGATTATTTAATTATGAAACAATTGCTTGGCTTGTCATCGGGGGTGTAGAATTTGGGAACATCTTTGTGTGACGAAAATGAAGCATAGCCTAACCATATGATTTTGTAGCGATGAACTTTCTTTAGCAATGTTATTTGAGAAGACATGATTGCTTTGATTAGTATGCTTGAAGTATTACTATTTCTTTTATCAATATGAACTATTATTTTGAATCATTTGGATCTGAACATTCATGCCACACTAAAGAAAATTACATTGAGAATTATGCTAGGTAGCATTCCACATCAAAAATTCTGTTTTTATCATGGCACTTTAATCAGCACCTTCTTGAGGGTCTCCACCTCGGTCGCCACTCCTGATAAATATCATGGCACTTTAATCAGCACAAATCATTCATCCTTCCTAAATATGGACAAGGTTATTGCATACCTTGATTGTCTTCCAGGTGTTTCTTCACACGGCCGAGCACTTCCTCGGTCCGCTCTAGACTCTGCTTTAGTCCGGAGGCCTCAGCAGCATGAGAGGTCACAGCCAGCAATGACGTCTGCTTATTCATATAGACATGTCAGGTTGGTCTCCTGCGAAAATTATTGGATCTTCTGTTCGACTTTTCTTTCCGAACACCGGACAGAGTCTCAGGGGCTACTGTCTATACTATGACATTATTTTTATATAGTTGTGTCACTCACCTCAAAACCTGTTAGAAGGCTGGTACACGCGTCGGCCAGTCCGCTCTAAACGGACCACACCCTCTCAACCACCATGCCCATAAGGATATGGTGTTTCGCAACAATGGAAGCGCCTTGCAGCGCTTCCAGCAAATTGTCCGGTGCCTCTAGATGGACAAAGGTCACCGGTGGAGTAGGTGCACATCCTTCTTTTGAAAAAGGCTGCTTGCCTGATTCCGGAGCGGTATAGGTCTCTGGAATTGTATTTGGCTGGGGGCCGAATTGGATATGGCTCCCATCGCCAGTATCCATGGGGATTTGCTCCCCATGTGTCTGGTGGCCAAGGTTTAACCCTGTGGCGCCGCCTTGATGGCCTCCTACGTCTCATCCTAGCCTGGGGTCGTTCAGGACAACATCTCGGTGTCATCCGTGGCCTTGGGAGAGGAGGCCGTCGGAGGAGACCCGTTGTCCATCACCTTCAGGTCCAGCGAGTTCCCCGTTGATGAGGATCGCTGGAGGATGGAACAGGCCGGGCTGCGGCACATGATTTGACATGTTAAAACCATGAAAGGAAAGGGCCGGATATATGAGTGCATCTTTGAGTACTTACGATTCGGCCAGGGGCTTATCCCTGGGGCGCCGAGCTGCTGTCGGTGTCCACTGTGGAGTTGTACGGGAGGGAAGCATTCACCTTCTTGGATGCTTCGGCCTCTAGATGTGTGGAGGCCGTATTTTCTTTCTCCCCCACTCAGGGGGGGAATGGTTTTCTTCCTCTTCCTCCTCTTCTTCGTCGTCCTTGGTGGCGGAGGAATGAGTCTCGGCGTCTCCGGACGTCACGTCCGAAGTGCCCTTTGATACGTCTCCAACGTATCAATAATTTTTGATTGTTCCATGCTATTATATTACTTGTTTTGGATGTTTATGGGCTTTACTCTACACTTTTATATCATTTTTGGGACTAACCTACTAAATGGAGGCCCAGCCCGAATTGCTGTTTTTTTGCCTATTTCAGTGTTTCGAAGGAAAGGAATATCAAACGGAGTCCAAATGGAATGAAACCTTTGGGAGCGATCTTTTTGGAACAAACGCAATCCAGGAGACTTGGAGTTGACGTTAAGAAGTGAACGAGGCAGCCACGAGGGTGTCCGGCGTGCCCAGTAAGGGTGGGCGCGCCCCCCACCCTCGTGGGCCCTCGAGCGTTCACCGACCTACTTCTTCCTCCTATATATGTCCACGGACCCCAAAAACATCCAGGAGCACCACGAAAAACTATTTCCACCGCTGCAACCTTCTATATCCGCGAGATCCCATCTTGGAGCCTTTGTCGGCGCTCCGCCGGAGGGGGAATCGACCATGGAGGGCCTCTCCATCATCACCAAGGGCTCTCCGATGAGTTGTGAGTAGTTTAGCACAGACCTTCGGGTCCATAGTTATTAGCTAGATGGCTTCTTCTCTCTCTTTGATTCTTAGTAAAAAGTTCTCCTTCCTCTTCTTGGAGATCTATTTGATGTAACTCTTTTTGCGGTGTGTTTGTCGAGATCCGATGAATTGTGGGTTTATGATCAAGTTTATCGATGAGAAATTTTTGAATCTCCTCTGAATTATTTTATGTATGATTGGTTATCTTTGCAAGTCTCTTCGAATTATCAGTTTGGTTTGGCCTGCTAGATTGATCTTTCTTGCAATGGGAGAAGTGCTTAGCTTTGGGTTCAATCTTGTGGTGTCCTTTCCCAGTGACAGCAGGGGCAGCAATGCACATATTGTATTGTTGCCATCGACGATTAAAATATGGGGTTTATATCATATTGCATGAGTTTATCCCTCTACATCATGTCATCTTGCTTTATGCGTTACTCTGTTCTTCATGAACTTAATTCTTTAGATGTAGGCAGGAGTCGGTCTATGTGTGGAGTAATAGTAGTAGATGAAGAATCATTTCAGTCTACTTATTTTGGACGTGATTCCTATATACATGATCATGCCTAGATAATCTCATAACTATGCACTTTGCTATCAATTGCTCGACAGTAATTTGTTCACCCACCGATACTTATGCTATCTTGAGAGAAGCCACTAGTAAAACCTATGGCCCCCGGGTCTATCTTTTATCATATAAGTTTTCCATCTACTTTTATTTGCATCATATTATCTCTTTCAGATCTCACTTTTGCAAGTTACCGTGAAGGTATTAACAACTCCTTTATCGCGTTGGTTGCGAGGTTCTTGTTTTTTTGTGTAGGCGTGTGGGACTTGGGAGGAGCCTCCTACTGGATTGATACCTTGGTTCTCAAAAACTGAGGGAAATACTTACGCTACTTTGCTGCATCACCCTTTCCTCTTCAAGGGAAAACCAACCCATGCTCAAGAGGTAGCAAGAAGGATTTATGGCGCCGTTGCCGGGGAGGTCTTCGCTCAAGTCAAGACATACCAAGTACCCATCACAAACTCATCTCCCTCACATTACATTGTTTGCCATTTGCCTCTCGTTTTCCTCTCCCCCACTTAACCCTTGCCGTTTTATTCGCCCTTCTTCTGTTCGTCTTTTCATTTGATTTGATGTCCTACTTGGCTCATTTATTTATTGCTAAACAGAGAACCTAAGATCTATGGATCCTCATCCGCTTGCCAATCGTTTTAAGAGATCCAATTATGATGAACCAATTGCTAGTTAGTTTTGTGCACTAGATTATCATTATGAAGCTTTGCTTGAAATTCGTGAATCTGGATATTGTGATGAAGAAATTTATGAAGTTCACGGTAACTCCTTGAATAAAAATCATGATTGCAATGATTTTACTATAAATTCTCTTTAAGTCAATTGTGCTAATAATATGCAAAACCCTGAGCTTGGGGATTCTAGTTTTTCTATGTCTACTACTTGTTGCAATGATCATGATTGGGGTGATTCTTCTTATAATCTTGAAAATTTATTTAAGACCGAATATGAGATTTATTATAGTGTTTGCAATAATATTAAAAGTGGGTTTGGAAGAGTGTCAACTTTAGATCCCACATATTTGGAGTATGCTCAATCTTATGATATTGTTGATAAAGGTGGGTTTGGAGAGTTCATGACTTTAGTTAATGATAATCCCACTATTTTGGAAGAGTGTCAACTTCACATGCATGTGGATCGTGTTGAGAATATGTTATGTGATAGCTATTTTGTTGAATTTGCCTATGATCCTACATGTAATTATTATGAGAGAGGAAAATATGGTTGTAGAAATTTTCATGTTACTAAATTACCTCTCATCATGTTGAGATTGCTATCGTCTCTTTCTTCTTCCTTGCATATGCTAGTTTCTGCTTACCTTGCAAATTTGTTTGCTTATAATATGCCTATGCGTAGGAAGTATGTTAGACTTAAATGTGTTTGTCGACATGTTTATGATGCTCTTTTTATGCTTCAATTCTTGTCTTTCATGTGAGCATCATGGAAATCTCAATGCCTAGCTAAAAAGGCTTTAAAGAAAAGCGCTTGTTGGGAGACAACCCAATATTTTTCCTTGCTGTTATTTAATAAATAATCAATATAGCCTCTGTTTATATATGTTTTTATGTTTTAATTAGTGTTTGTGCCAAGTAGAACCTATAGGATAACCTTGGGTGAAAGTTAATTTGATTCTGTTGAAAAACAGAAAGTTTGTGCGCACGGGAAAAAATTCAATAAATCACAGAAACGTGATTTTGAGTGGATTATTTTTTCTGTATATCAATAGAAAAATTTCCTAGGACGTCCTATTTTAGTACAATTTTTGGAGTTCCATAAATATTTGAAAGTTACAGATTGCTACAGACTGTTCTGTTTTTGACAGATTTTGTTTTTCGTGTGTTGTTTGCTTATTTTGATGCATCTATGGCTAGTATCGGGGGGTATGAACCATAGAGAAGTTGGAATACAGTAGGTTTAACACCAATATAAATAAATAATGAGTTCATTACAGTACCTTATGTGGTGGATTTTGTTTCTTGCACTAACGGAGCTTATGAAATTTCCTGTTGAGTTTTGTCTTGTGAAGTTTTCGAGTTTTGGGTAAAGATTTGATGAACTATGGAATAAAGGATGGCAAAAGCCTAAGCTTGGGGATGCCCATGGCACCCCAATATATTCAAGGACAACCAAAAGCCTAAGCTTGGGGATGCCCCGGAAGGCATCCCCTCTTTCGTCTTCTTCTATCGGTAACTTTACTTGGAGCTATATTTCTATTTACCACATGATATGTGTTTTGATTGGAGCGTCTTGTATGATATGAGTCTTTGCTTTTTAGTTTACCACAATCATACTTTCTGTAGACACCTTTTTGGAGAGACCCACATGATTTAGAATTTATTAGAATGCTCTATGTGCTTCACTTATATCTTTTGAGCTAGATAGTTTTGCTCTATGTGCTTCACTTATATTTTCTAGAGCACGGCGGTGGCTTTATTTTGAAGAAATTGTTGATCACTCGTGCTTCACTTATATTATTTTAAGAGTCTTTTAGAACAGGATGGTACTTTCTATGGTTATAAATTTGGTCCTAGAATCACGAGCATCCAAGTTGGGTATAAGAAAAACTATCATAGAAAGTGCATTAAACACTACGATCAATTTGATGCTTGATAATTGTTTTGAGATATAAAGGTGGTAATGCTAGAGTCATGCTAGTTGGGTAATTATGAAATTGAGAAATACTTTTGTTGAAGTTGGCAAGTCATGTAGCATGCACGTATGGTAAAAGTTATGTGACAAATTTGTTGCATGGGATGCTCTTTTAATTGCTTTCCTTATGAGTGGAGGTCGGGATCACGCGATGGTTAACTCCTACCAACCCTTCCCCTAGGAGCATGCGTAGTAGTACTTTTCTTGAGGGCAAGTAGAATTTTGCAATAAGTATATGAGTTCTTTATGACTAATGTGAGTCCATGGATATACGCACACTTACCCTTCCACTTTGCTAGCCTCTATTATGCCATGCAACTTTCGCCGGTATCATGTACCCATTATTTACCTTCCTCAAAACAGCCACCATACCTACCTATTATGGAAATTCCATAGCCATTCCGAGATATATTGCCATGAAACTTTCCATTGTTCCGTTTATTATGACACGCTCCATCATTGTCATATTGCTCTTTGCATGATCATGTAGTTGACATTGTATTTGTGGCAAGGCCACCTTCATAATTTTTCATACATGTCACTCCTGATTCATTGCATATCCTGGTACACCGCCGAATGCATTCACATAGAGTCATATTTTGTTCTAAGTATTGAGTTGTAAATCAATAAAAGTGTGATGATCTTCATTATTAGAGCATTGTCCCAAGTGAGGAAAGGATGATGAAGACTATGATTCCCCCACAAGTCGTGATGAGACTTCAGACTTTATAAAAATAAAAAAGGCCAAAGAAGCACATATAGAAAAAAGAGAGGCCAAAGAAGCCCACCAAATAAAAAGAATAAAAATGAGAGAAAAAGAGAGAAGGGACAATGCTACTATCTCTTTTTCCACACGTGTGCTTCAAATTAGCACCATGATCTTCATGATAGAGAGTCTCTTATGTTGTCACTATCATATACTAGTGGGAAATTTTCATTATAGAACTTGGATTGTATATTCCAATGATGGGCTTACACAAAATTCCCTAGGTCTTCGTGAGCAAGCAAGTTGGATGCACACCCACTTAGTTTCTTTTGTTGAGCTTTCATATATTTAAAGCTCTAGTGCATCCGTTGCATGACAATCCCCACTCACTCACATTGATATATATTAATGGGCATCTCCATAGCCCGTTGATACGCCTAGTTGATGTGAGACTATCTTCTCCCTTTTTGTCCTTACAACCACCACCATATACCACATATGGTGCTATGTCCATGGCTTGTGCTCATGTATTGCATAAGAGTTGAAAAAGCTGAAGCGCGATAAAAAGTATGAACCAATTGCTCGGCTGAAACCGGGGTTGTGCATGATGGGAGTATTTTGTGTGATAAAGATGAAGCATGGCCTAACTATATGATTTTGTAGGGATAAGCTTTCTTTGGCTATGCTATTTTGATAGGACATGATTATTTGTTAGTATGCTTCAAAGTATTACTATCTTTATGTTTTATAAGCTTTTATCTTGAATCATTTGGATCTGAACAATCATGCCACAATAAATAAAATTACATTGAGAATTATGCTAGGTAGCATTCCACATCAAAAATTCTGTTTTTATCATTTACCTACTCGAGGACGAGCAGGAATTAAGCTTGTGGATGCTTGATACGTCTCCAACGTATCTATAATTTTTTATTGTTCCATGCTATTATATTACTTGTTTTGGATGTTTATGGGCTTTACTCTACACTTTTATATCATTTTTGGGACTAACCTACTAACCGGAGGCCCAGCCCGAATTGCTGTTTTTTTTTGCCTATTTCAGTGTTTCGAAGGGAAGGAATATCAAACGGAGTCCAAACGGAATGAAACCTTCGCGGGCGATCTTTTTGGAACAAACGCAATCTAGGAGACTTGGAGTGGACGTCAAGAAGCGAATGAGGCGGCCACAAGGGTGCCCGGCGCGCCCCCACCCTCGTGGGCCCCTCGAGCGTCCACCGACCTACTTCTTTTTCCTATATATGTCCATGGACCCTGAAAACATCCAGGAGCCCCAAAAAAAAGTATTTCCATCACCGCAACCTTCTGTATCCACGAGATCCCATCTTGGAGCCTTTGTCGGCGCTCCGCCGGAGGGGGAATCGACCATGGAGGGCCTCTCCATCATCACCAAGGCCTCTCCGATGAGTTGTGAGTAGTTTACCACAGACCTTCGGGTCCATAGTTATTAGCTAGATGGCTTCTTCTATCTCTTTGATTCTCAATACAAAGTTCTCCTTCCTCTTCTTGGAGATCTATTCGATGTAACTCTTTTTGCGGTGTGTTTGTCGAGATCCGATGAATTGTGGATTTATGATCAAGTTTATCTATGAGAAACGTTTGAATCTCCTCTGAATTCTTTTATGTATGATAAGTTATCTTTGCAAGTCTCTTCGAATTATCAATTTGGTTTGGCCTACTAGATTGATCTTTCTTGCAATGGGAGAAGTGCTTAGCTTTGGGTTCAATCTTGCGGTGTCCTTTCCCAGTGACAGCAGGGGTAGCAAGACACGTATTGTATTGTTGCCATCGAGGGTAAAAAGATGGGGTTTTGATATGTCCATTTTGCATCATGCTTTTATGTAAATATTTGTTGCATTATGGGCTGTTATTACACATTATATCTCAATACTTATGGCTATTCTCTCTTATTTTACAAGGTTTATCATGAAGAGGGGGAATGCCGATAGCTGGAATTCTGGCTGGAAAAGGAGCAAATGTTGGAAACCTATTCTGCACAACCCCAAAAGTCCTGAAACTCCACGGAACAACCTTTTGGAATTAATAAGAATTTCTGAGTGAAAGAAATACACCAGGGGGCCCACACACTGTCCAGGAGACAGCCCCCCCCTATAGGGCGCGCCCCCTATCTCCTGGCCCCCTGGTGGGCTTCCGGTGTCCATCTTCTGCTATATCATCGCTCTTACCCTGGAAAAAATAGGGGGCAAGCTTACGGGACGAAACTCCGCCGCCACGAGGCAGAACCTTGGCGGAACCAATCTAGGGCTCTGGCAGAGCTGTTCTGCCGGGGACACTTCCCTCCGGGAGGGGAAATCATCACCAACGTCATCACAAACGATCCTCTCATCGGGAGGGGGTCAATCTCCATCAGCATCTTCACCAGCACCATCTCCTCTCAAACCCTAGTTCATCTCTTGTATCCAATCTTGTATCCAAAACCACAAATTGGTACCTGTGGGTTGCTAGTAGTGTTGATTACTCCTTGTAGTTGATACTTATTGGTTTACTTGGTGGAAGATCATATGTTCATATCCTTAATGCATATTATTACACCTCTGATTATGAACATGAATATGCTTTGTGAGTAGTTACGTTTGTTCCTAAGGACATGGGTGAAGTCTTGCTATTAGTAGTCATGTGAATTTGGTATTCGTTCGATATTTTGATGAGATGTATGTTGTCTTCTCCTCTAGTGGTGTCATGTGAACATCGACTACATGACACTTCACCATTATTGGGCCTAGAGGAGGGCATAGGGAAGTAATACTTAGATGATGGGTTGCTAGAGTGACAGAAGCTTAAATCCTAGTTTATGTGTTGCTTCGTTAGGGGATGATTTGGGTCCACATGTTTCATGATATGGTTAGGTTTACCTTAATACTTTTGTTGTAGTTGTGGATGCTTGCAATAGGGGTTAATCATAAGTGGGATGCTTGTCCAAGTAAGGGCAGTACCCAAGCACCGGTCCGCCCACATATCAAATTATCAAAGTACTGAACGCGAATCATATGAGCGTGATGAAAACTAGCTTGACGATAATTCCCATGTGTCCAGGCTTATCCTTTGCTACATAAAGGATTGGGCCACCTTGCTACACTTTATTTACTTTGTTTACTTGTTACCCGTTACTATTTATCTTATCACAAAACTATCTATCACCTACAATTTCAGTGCTTGCAAAAAACCTTACTGAAAACCGCTGATCATTTCCTTCTGCTCCTCGTTGGGTTCGACACTCTTACTTATCGAAAGGACTACGATAGATCCCCTACACTTGTGGGTCAACTCTTTTCTGGCTCCGTTGCCGGGGAGCGTAGCGCTTTTGGTGAGTGGAACTTGGTAAGGAAACATTTATATAGTTTGCTGAAATTTTTTGTTACTTGTCACTATGGAAACTAATCCTTTGAGGGGCTTGTTTGGGGCATCTTTGCCCCAACCAGAAGAGCAAAGAGTTGCTCCTCAACCTACTGAACTTTATGAAAATATTTATTTTGAGATTCCTTCGGGTATGATAGAGAAACTGCTAGCTAATCCATTTGCAGGAGATGGAACATTGCATCCCGATTTACACCTTATCATTGTGGATGAAGTTTGTGGATTTTTTAAGCTTCCAGGTATTCCTGATGATGTTTTCAAAAGGAAGGTCTTCCCTTTATCTTTAAAGGGAGATGCATTGACATGGTATAGGCTATGTGATGATACGAGATCTTGGAATTATAAGCGATTGAAGTTGGAATTTCACCAGAAGTTCTATCCTATGCATCTTGTTCATCGTGATCGTAATTACATATATAATTCCTAGCCTCGCAAAGGAGAGAGCATCGCTCAAGCTTGGGGGAGGCTTAAGTCAATGTTATATTCATTCCCCAATCATGAGCTCTCTCGGGAAATGATTATTCAAAAAATTTATGCGCGGCTTTCTCTTGATAGTCGCAACCTGCTCGATACTTCCTGTGCTGGTTCTTATATGCTGAAGACTATTGATTTCAAATGGGACTTATTGGAAAGAATTAAACGCAACTATGAAGATTGGGGTTCCGACAATGGTAAGGAGTCAGGTATGACACCTAAGTTCGATTATGTTAAATCTTTTATGGATACCGATGTTTTTCGTGGATTTAGCGCTAAGTATGGACTTGACTCTGAGATAGTAGCTTCTTTCTGTGAATCTTTTGCTACTCACGTTGAACTTCCTAAAGAGAAGTGGTTTAAATATAATCCTCCTGTTGAAGTTAAAGCAGTTGCACCTATTACAGTTGAAGAAAAGACCATCACTTATAGTGATCCTATTGTTCCTACTACTTATGTTGAGAAACCACCTTTTCCTGTTAGGATAAAGGATCATGCTAAAACTTTGACTATTGTTCGTAAGAGTAATACTAGGACTTATACACCTCTTGAGCAAATTAATGTTGAACCTAGTATTGCTATAGTTAAAGATCTCTTGGATGATGATTTAGATGGACATGTTATTTATTTCTATGGTGAGACTGCTAATATTGCTAGGCCAGATACTAAGACATGTAGACCTGTCATAGGCATGCCTATTATTTCTGTTAAAATAGGAGAACATTGTTATCATGTCTTATGTGATATGGGTGCTAGTGCTAGCGCTATACCTTATGATTTATATAAAGAAATTATGCATGACATTGCACCCGTTGAATAGAAGATATTGATGTTACTATTAAGCTTGCTAATAGGGATACCATTAAACCTGTTGGTATTGTTAGAGATGTTCAAGTTTTGTGTGGGAAGGTTAAATACCCTGCTAATTTTCTTGTTCTTGGTTCTCCACAAGATGCCTTTTGTCCCATTATATTTGGTAGACCCTTCTTGAACACTGTTAAAGCTACGATTGATTGCAAAAAGGATGTTGTTACGATTGGCTTAGATGATATGACTCATGAGTTTAATTTTGCTAAATTTCGTAGACAACCCCGTGATAAGGAATTATCTAGTAAAGATTAAATAATTGGTCTTGCTTCTATTGCCGTGCCTCCTACTGATCCGTTAGAACAATATCTGCTAGACCATGAAAATGATATGTTTATGAAAGAAAGAAGGGAAATAGATGAATTATTCCTTAAACAAGAACCTATTTTGAAACATAACCTTCCCGTTGAAATTCTTGGGGACCCCCCACCACCCAAGGGTGATCCCATGTTTGAACTCAAACCATTACCTGATAATCTTAAGTATGCTTATCTTGATGAAAAAGAAATATATCCTGTTATTATTAGTGCTAACCTTTCAGAGAAAGAAGAAGAAAGATTATTGAAAACTCTGAAGAAGCACCGAGCAACTATTGGATATACTATGGATGATCTTAAGGGCGTTAGTCCCACATTATGTCAACACAAAATTACGTTGGAGGACGATGCCAAACCAGTTAGAGATCCTCAAAGATGATTAAATCCCAAGATGAAGGAAGTGGTAAGAAAGGAGATACTAATGCTCCTTGAGCCAGTTATTATTTATCCTGTTGTTGATAGTGAATGGGTAAGCCCTGTCCATTGTGTTCCTAAAAATGGAGGTATTACCGTTGTTCCTAATAATAAAGATGAATTGATCCCGCAAAGAATTATTACAGGTTATAGGATGGTAATTGATTTCCGCAAGTTAAATAAAGCTACTAAGAAAGATCATTACCCCTTACCTTTTATTGATCAAATGCTAGAAAGACTATCCAAACACACACATTTCTGCTTTCTAGATGGTTATTCTGGTTTCTCTCAGATACTTGTGTCAGCAAAGGATCAATGTAAAACTACTTTTACTTGCCCTTTTGGTACTTTTGCTTATAGACGTATGCCTTTTGGTTTATGTAATGCACCTGCTACCTTTCAAAGATGCATGATGGCTATATTCTCTGATTTCTTTGAAAAGATTTGTGAGGTATTCATGGATGACTTCTCCATCTATGGATCCTCTTTTGATGATTGTTTGAGCAACCTTGATCGAGTTTTGCAGAGATGCGAAGACACTAGTCTCATCCTGAATTGGGAAAAGTGTCACTTTATGGTTAATGAAGGCATTGTCTTGGGGCACAAGATCTCCGAGAGAGGTATTGAAGTTGATAAAGCCAAAGTTGATGCTATTGAAAATATGTCGTGTCCCAAGGACATAAAAGGTATAAGAAGTTTTCTTGGTCATGCCGGTTTTTATAGGAGGTTCATTAAGGACTTTTCTAAAATCTCTAGGCCTCTGACTAATTTATTGCAAAAAGATATTCCTTTTGTCTTTGATGATGATTGCGTAGAAGCATTTGAAGTACTTAAGAAAGTTTTGATCACTGCACCTATTGTCCAGCCACCTGATTGGAACTTACCTTTTGAAATTATGTGTGATGCTAGTGATTATACTGTAGGTGCTGTTCTAGGGCAAAGAGTCGATAAGAAATTGAATGTTATCCAGTATGCTAGTAAGACTCTTGATACTGCCCAGAGAAATTATGCTACTACTGAAAAAGAGTTCTTAGCAGTTGTGTTTGCATGTGATAAGTTTAGACCTTATATTGTTGATTCCAAAGTTACTATTCACACTGATCATGCTGCTATTAAATATCTTATGGAAAAGAAGGATTGTCGGTGTCAAAACCGGCGGATCTCGGGTAGGGGGTCCCGAACTGTGCGTCTAGGCGGATGGTAACAGGAGACGAGGGACACGATGTTTTACCCAGGTTCGGGCCCTCCTGATGGAGGTAAAACACTACGTCCTGCTTGATTAATATTGATGATGTGTGTTAGAAGAGTGGATCTACCACGAGATCAAGGAGGCTAAACCCTAGAAGCTAGCCTATGGTATGATTGTTGTTCGTCCTATGGACTAAAGCCATCCGGTTTATATAGACACCGGAGAGGGCTAGGGTTACACAAAATCGGTTACAAAGGTAGGAGATCTACATATCCGTATCGCCAAGCTTGCCTTCCACGCCAAGGAAAGTCCCATCCGGACACGGGACACCCCCTAGTCTGGGACTCTCTCAGTAGCCCCCGAACCGGGCTTCCGCGACGACGAGTCCGGCGCGTATATTGTCTTCGGCGTTGCAAGGCGGGTTCTCCTTCAAACTTCATGTTTCTATCAAATAGTGTCCGGCTTCCTTATAAATGTTGCGCTCCTTGGCTTCTGCGCCCAATAATGGCCTTCTTCCACGTGTAGTATGAATGCGAAAAGCTAGGGTATTTTTACATTTTACCCCCTAGCCGTGCGAACGAGCCGCCTATAAGAGAGGTGAGGATCTAGATCCAGATCACACCATCCTCCATTCGCAAGTTCACATCGAAGAGCTTCTCACAAAAATCCATTCCATCATGGATAGTCGACGCGGCTCCTCCTCTCGCGCTCCCAGCCCTAAGCCAGGAGATTGGGGGAGATGCTCAGTTCCACACAGCGAGCTAGTGGCGCTCCAAACCGAGGGATATCTTCCCCCAGCTTTCATGGTTCCGGTTCGAGCCGGACTGGCCACCTTCCAGGGTGGAAAGCAGGCGAAGAGCGTCCCCAACCCTTCCAAAGGAGAGCGGGTATGCTTCATCCCTTATCTAATAAGGGGACTTGGATTTCCCATACATCCGTTTCTCCGGGGGCTCCTGGAGTTCTACGGACTCCGGCTCCATCACCTCACACCTGCCTCCATTTTGCACATCGCGGGCTTTGTAGCTCTTTGCGAGCTGTTCCTGGGCATCGAGCCCCATTTCGCGCTGTGGAAGAGATTGTTTTGCCTCGTACCCCATTCCTATGAGGGCTCGATATATCAAGTGGGCGGAGCCGAAATATGGCGCATCGCCGGGACCGGATATCTATCTGGCACCCCGAAGAAGGCGTCCGAAGACTGGCCTTCGGAATGGTTCTACATGGAGGACGCCCCTCTGCCGAATCCAGTCCGGGTCGGCCTCCCGGAGTTCAGCAATGCTCCCTTGAAGAAACGCCTGAGTTGGCGCCCACGGAGCCCTCAACGGGAGGATGATAGGAGCGTCCATTATCTGATGGGTCGGATTAGGTTACTAGCCCACTCCGGATTGACCATGATTGGAATCATGGCCACGTGCATTATGCGAGGGGTGCAGCCACTCCAATATAGGGGCCACCCTATGTGGGATTTCAACGGGGAAGATGACGCCACCCGTCATGGCCGCAGAGGGCCGAGCTCGGCAGCCGATCTGGCAAAGATCCTGTCCGGCTTGTACAAGGGGGAGGAGGAGGACTTTCTCCGCACGAATCCATTGAACGGATTCTCCATGAATAACCCTCGGAGCTGGGTAAGCGGACGTTTATCTACCCGATTCATACCTCCAAAGTCAAGTATTTTACCTTGTGATTTCGACGCAGGAGCTGCGCCGGGACGTGGAGGGCATACGAAGCTTAACTCCACAGCCCGAGGATCCGGAATGATCCCTTGATCCGACCTCCGAAGAGGATCCGGACATAAAGGTGGAGCTGATCGACGAGGTGTTCCACCAACTTAGCATGGACAATACCCTAGTCGCCATTACGGCTGACTACCCCGGTTTGTTTCCGGCCTCCCAGGTGACTACGACCGAAGTCTTGACACCGTCATTTAATCCGTGCTCAATTCTGACCATCCCATACTGACGGTGCATCGCAGGAGGTGCCTTTAAGGCGGGAAGCCGAACCTGCGGCGGCTGGCCAGCAAGGGTCAGTTCGGCCCAGCAGGCGGAAGAGGAGTGCGACGCGAATCGAAACGTCGCCGCAATGGTACAGCGCACCGTTGTTTTTAAGGGAAGGATCCCTAGGAGGTATATTAATGCTCATAACTTTTTCCAGGAGAAAGAGCGCTCACCGGACAGTGTCCGGAGAGGTTGCCAATCAAGCCTCCGCCAGCCATGCTCCATCGCGTGGTCCGGAAGTGGAGGCGAACATAAGGCAAGAGCCGGATGCTCCTCCGACGGAGGATGCCGACAGGCTATCCGCCACCCGGTCTGAGGTGGAGAGCGCCATGAATCACAGGCGTCACCGGACAGTTCTTCGTGACGCATGTTTCTCCCGGGAGGCGTTGAATGCCTTTGGTGCGGGAAACGCGCACCTCCGTGCTGCTCAAGATGGTTTAACCAGAGCCACGGAGCAGTATGTGAAGGACATATGGGTAAGTTATTCTAATAGTTATATATGCCAGTAGCCCCCGAGACTTAAAATAGTTAAAATAACTAATTTAAGGATCATTTATTATGCAGGATATTACGGAGAAGAATACCCACCTATCCCAGGAGCTCCAAGAGTGCAAGGCCCAACTTGAGGCCGCACTAGCCACCACAGGGGGAGCAACAGAGACCCCCGCTGGTAATACGTACTTCGAAAAGATAAGTAGTTAACAAAGTGTGGCGTGTGTGTAAATCTGACAATAATATTGCAGAGGGCGCCAGACTAGATCCGGACAAGCAACAGCTACTGCGTCAGCTAAAGGCCGGTGAGAGGGTGCTTATGAAGGTGCAGCACGAGAGAAACAAGCTCCAAGATGCCCACACCCAGCTAGGAGAAGAGCTGAAAGGTGTTCGGGCCCAGCTGTCTGGCTCTGTGAAGGAGAATCAGCGGCTTCGTCGTGGCATTTATAGTAAGTGCTTGAGCAAATTCCTTTGAAAAGAAGAATTCGGCAAGGAGTTCGATTGACAGAAATGTGTCTTTAGGTGTGCTCAAAGGTCGCCCTGCGGAGGAAATGCCTGGTTCAAAGGGTGACCAACTTCCCGAGCTGGTTCAACTCCTCGAACGTGTTCGGCAGGCGATGAGTGGCGTCGTTCAGGCTTTATGGCCTTCTGTCTCCCTACCCGAGGGCCTTGGAGAGCTTGCTGAGAAGCTTCAGGGAGCACGGCGACGCCTCCGTCTGTGGAAAATATCGGCCTGCCGTCAAGGCGCCAGGGAGGCCTGAGCCATGGTGAAGACGCGGTATCCGAAGGCTGACCCAAACCACATGGCCGAGGTCGGACCTGCGGGGCTTGATGGGAAGGAGATCCCTGTGAGCTTGATGTACGGCCAAGTAGAACTGGCCGTGAAATATTCCCAACAGGACTGTAAATTAGACAGCCTGTTAGACGGGATTGAAGAGGAGTACAATCAGTCAGTTTGACGATGTAATTTGAAATGACATGTAAAATGCCTTCTAGCCGGATTGTAGATCGTTTGTCGTTGCGGACCTTTTCGCTTCAACCTCCGGACCCAACAGTCCGGAGTGTGTCCGAATACCCTTATGGTTATAGAAGAACCGGGGCATGCGTGGAGACAAGGCGTCGGGGTCATAATTGCTTTATCAGACAAGTGCCCAACTAGCTATGTTATATTACATGGTTAGTAAGAAACATCTTCCAGGGAGAATAGTTCCGTTAAGGGTTCATTTCCCTGGGAGGCATGCCCTAAAGTGCATGTCCGGTTTGCGAAAATAGCAGAAAAAGCATCTGCGGGCAAATAAATAAGTAAATAATAAATCATCTTTCAAGTCACCGACCAAATATTCTCTTAAGAACGCTAGCTTTCGGCTTCACCCAGTTTGAGGTACACATCCGGCTGACCCGGTAGTAACAATCGCAGAGGTGCTCCCTTTACCTCCTAGCCGAACAATTGGGAACGTAGGGGTAAGCATAGGAGCCAGGCAACCCAGCTTGGCCAAAACTTAAGTCATATCGATGCATATAATGGTGAATAAAAGGTACATGCGGAAGTATGACACATGTGTTGGGCATAAATCCCGTATGAATAAGCTTCTGTTAAAGAAGCCCCCAGGTATAACGAGTGCTAGGAGCACATCGAGTGTGTGCGAACAATTTGCAAATCGGCCTATCCAAGGTTTTGAAAAAAAAGTGGGAAGAAGGAGGGGGACAAGAGATAGTGAAAATGTAAAAAGGTCGACGGAGGAGTGAGACAAACTCTGAGTCCGGCGTTAGGCATAGAATCTTCGGAGACGGGCTGCGTTCCATGGGTTTGGCTCGAGTCGGTTGTCAGATGCGTTACGTAGACGGTATGCTCCACCGGTCAGGACTTGGTCGATGATGAAGGGACCTTCCCACTTGGGCTTAAGTTTGTCCTTTTTCTTGTCCGGCAGGCGTAGAACAAGTTCGCCAACATTGTAAGCTTTGGCCCGTACTTCTCTGCTTTGATATCTTCGAGCCTGCTGTTGATAAAATGCGGAACGAGCTTTTGCCACGTCCCGCTCTTGCTCTAAGGCGTCCAAACTGTCCTGCCGATCCAGCTCGGCTTCTCTTTCTTCGTACATGCGCACGCGAGGTGAGTCATGAATTATATCGCAGGGCAGAACTACCTCTATGCCGTACACCATAAAAATGGTGTGAATCCGGTAGTTCGGTTTGGCGTGGTCCGTAGCCCCCAAAGTACGAAGTCGAGCTCCTCTACCAAGTGCGTGTTAGATTCCTTGAGGGACCGCACTAGTCTGGGTTTGATGCCGCTCATGATTAGACCATTTGCTCGCTCGACTTGACCGTTAGTTTGAGGGTGATAGACTGAAGCGTAGTCGAGCTTGATGCCCATGTTTTTGCACCATAGTTTAACCTCGTCGGCCGTGAAATTCATGCCGTTATCAGTGATGATGCTGTGGGGGACGCTAAAACAGTGTACTACCCCGGATATGAAGTCTATCACAGGTCCGGATTCTGCCATTTTAACCGGCTTGGCTTCAATCCATTTGGTGAATTTGTCCACCATGACCAATAAGTATTTGTGCTTGTGGGTTCCCCCTTTAAGGGGTCCAACCATGTCAAGCCCCCAGACCGCGAACGGCCAGGTGATGGGTATAGTTTTGAGGGCGGTGGGTGGCATGTGGCTCTGATTAGCAAAGAGCTGGCAACCGACGCATCGTTGGACTAAGTCCTGAGCATCTTCCCGGGCTATTGGCCAGTAAAATCCTATACGGAAGGCCTTACCTACAAGGGCCCGGGCTGCGGCGTGGTGCCCGCCGAGTCTGGCGTGAATTTCAGCCAGGAGATTTCGCCCCTCCTCTTCGGAGATACACCTTTGAAGGACTCCGGTTGTGCTTTTCTTATAAAGTTCTCCCTCATGGACCTTGTAGGCTTTAGATCGCCGAACTATGCAGCTGGCCTCATTTTGGTCTTCGGGAAGTTCCTGCCTAATTAAGTAGGCTAGGAATGGTTCCATCCACAGGGCAATTACTGCCATTATTTCGTGGGCTGAAGGTGTTATTTCATTGGTTGAGCCGCCGATCGTGTCAGAATTGTCTGAGTTAGGTGCTGCAGCTGGCTCCGGATTGTTATTTCCGGACTCCTCTTCCCATAATACGGATGGCTTAAAGAGCCATTCCAGGAAGATGTTTGGAGGGACGGCGTCGCGTTTTGCGCCGATGCGTGCTAGCACATCTGCTGCCTGGTTATTATCCCGGGCTACATGGTGGAATTCGAGTCCTTCAAACCGAGCTGACATTTTTAGGACGGTGTTGCGGTAAGCTGCCATTTTCGGATCTTTGGCGTCAAAGTCTCCATTTACTTGGGATATTGCGAGGTTTGAATCCCCGCACACCTCTAGGCATTGAATGCCCATGGAGATTGCCATCCGGAGGCCATGTAGAAGGGCCTCATATTCGGCTGCGTTGTTGGAGTCCATGTACATTATTTGAAGTACGTATTGGACTGTGTCTCCAGTTGGGGACTTCAAGACGACGCCAGCCCCCAAGCCAGCCAACATTTTGGATCCGTCGAAATGCATGATCCAATTGGAGTACGTGCCATACTCTTTAGGGAGTTCGGCTTCGGTCCATTCGGCGACGAAGTCAGCCAGGACTTGCGACTTTATAGCTCGCCGTGGTTTGTAGGTTATGTCAAATTGTAAGAGCTCAATGGCCCATTTTGCAATCCTGCCCATTGCGTCACGATTGTTTATAATGTCATTGAGAGGTACTTCGGAGGCCACCGTTATGGAACACTCTTGAAAGTAGTGTTGCAGCTTCCGGGATGCCATGAACACCGCATATGCTATCTTTTGATAATGTGGGTACCGGGACTTGCATGGAGTTAAGACAGTGGAGACGTAGTACACTGGTTTTTGAAGAGGGAATCTATGCCCTTCAGTTTCTCGTTCGACGACGAGTATCGCGCTGACAACTTGATGTGTTGCTGCGATATATAATAACATAGGTTCGCCCAGGTTGGGCGTGGCCAGGACCGGATTTGTTGCCAGTATGGCCTTGATTTCTTCGAGTCCAGCCGTGGCGGCATCCGTCCATTCGAAGTGTTCGGTGCGCCGGAGGAGGCGATAGAGGGGCAGCGCCTTTTCTCCCAAACGGGAGATGAAGCGGCTTAGAGCCGCTACGCACCCAGTTAGTTTTTGTATTTGCTTGAGGTCTTTTGGGATGTCCAATTGTGACAGAGCTCGGATCTTGGCTGGGTTTGCTTCAATTCCTCTACCGGATACAATGAAGCCCAAAAGCTTTCCGGCTGGTACTCCGAAGACACATTTTTCCGGGTTGAGCTTAATGTCATATGCTCGGAGGTTGTCAAATGTCACCCTCAGGTCGTCTACTAGAGTTTTGACGTGTTTGGTCTTGACGACCACATCGTCTACGTATGCCTCTACTGTTTTGCCTATTTGGGTAGCCAGACATGTCTGAATCATGCGCTGATATGTTGCGCCGGCGTTTTTGAGTTCGAAGGGCATTGTGTTGAAGCAGAATGGCCCATATGGAGTAATGAATGCCGTTGCATCCTGGTCTTTTTCCGCCATCTTGATTTGATGGTATCCGGAGTATGCATCGAGGAAGCACAATGAATCGTGCCTTGCGGTAGCATCGATGATTTGGTCGATGCGAGGGAGAGGGAAAGGGTCCTTTGGACAGGCCTTGTTAAGGTCTTTGAAATCTACGCAGAGGCGCCAGGATTTGTCCTTTTTTGGTACCATTACCAGGTTGGCTAGCCAGTCCGGATGTTTGATATCTCTGATGAATCCGGCTTCTAAGAGTTTGGCTAGCTCCTCTCCCATTGCCTATCTGTTGGGTTCGTAAAATCGCCCAAGAGCTTGTTTGACTGGCTTGAATACTTTTAGGATATTTAGGTTGTGCTCTGCCAGCTTGCGTGGGACTCCTGGCATGTCTGAAGGGTGCTAGGCGAAAATGTCCCAATTTTCCCGAAGGAATTCTTGTAGTGTGGCTTCTACATCAGGATTTAATTGTGCCCCAACGGATGCCGTCTTTGTGGGGTCCGTTGGATGGACCTGAAATTTGACTATTTCGTCTACTGGTTTAAAAGAGGTGGACTTGGACCTCTTATCGAGTATCACATCATCCCTATCCACCATGGAGCGTAGCGTAGTTAATTTCTCTGCCGCTAGGGCTTCGCATAATGCCTCTAGGGCCAGTGCGGTTGTCTTATTTTCAGCACGGCGTGCTGTATCTGGATCACTGGCGAGAGTGATTATTCCATTGGGTCCGGGCATTTTGAGCTTCATGTACCCGTAATGGGGTATAGCTTGGAAGATTGTGAATGCCTCTCGCCCTAACAAAGTGTAATATCCGCTGCCGAATGGGGACACTTGGAACGTGACCTCTTCGGACCTATAATTGTCCGGCGAGCCGAACACTATATCTAGTGTGATTTTTCCTGTGCAGCGTACTTCTCGACTAGGGATTATTCCCCTGAAGGTTGTGCTGCTTCGCTCAATGCGGCTCCAGTCAATTTCCATTTTTTAAGGGTTTCCTTGTAGATGAGGTTTTATCCGCTGCCGCCATCCATGAGTACCTTGGTAAGACGAAAGCCGTCCACTATCGGACTGAGGACCAATGCGGCTGGTGCTCTAGCTGTTCGGAATGTAGCTTCGTCGCTGGCATTGAAGGTGATAGCCGTGTCGCTCCATGGATTTGTTGTTGCTACTTCGTAGACTTCGGCAAGACTGCGGATTGTTCGTTTCCGCATATTATTTGATGCGAAAGTATCGAAGACTGTTAATACCGTACTGGTGCTGCTGGGCTGGCTGCGCGGGTTTAAAAAGCCTTCGCCACTTTTGGCCACCTGCCGTAATATCCAACATGCTCGAAGGCTATGTGTTGGAGTGGCGCCCTCCGTACTGTGGATTTTGCAGGGTCCGTTGAGCCATCCCTTCAGTACGGTTCCGTACCCTTTATGGGGTTTTTGCTTTTTGGTTTTTAACCCAGGTGCCTGAGTATGACGCACCCTTTTATTTCGGACTGGGGCTGTATTCAGGGCCGGATTGTCCCAAAAACTAGTTTCGGTTTTCCAGGCACTTTCCATCGCGCAGTATTTTTGTACAATGGTCGCTAGGTCGGCAAAGCGTGTAACTTCGCAACGACTGATGGCGTTTATGATTCCATTGTCCGTGCAATTGTTGCAAAAGATTGAAATCGCGCTTTCTTCACGGCAGTCCCTTATCCTGTCCATAACCAGGAGGAATCTGGCCCAGTAATGATGTACTGTTTCATCGGGCTCTTGCCTTATTTGAGATAGATCGCTTATGTTTGGGTGGGCGGGTGGAATCAAGTTCGGAACCCCGCCCAATCTAAGGCTCAAAGGCCAAGAAGCTTCCGGATTCGGAAGCTTGGTTTGCTAGACGCTTTCCAACGAATCTGGTCTGATGCCTGACTTTAGGTTCAGTATTTGATTAGTGTCCGTCCCTCCGCGGGAATCCGGCATGGAGGGATCGGGAATACGGACATAGTTGGTTTTTAAAATAGAAGAAGAGTCGCCGCATTGTTCCTCTACCACGACAACGTGGTGGGCAACCTGGGGAGAGTTAATTTCTCTCAGATCGGTTTTGAGCCCAATCTGATTGTAGTCGGTAGCGACTCCCAGGGCGGCGATGCGATCCAAGAGCTTGTTTATGGAGGAGAGATCAATCGGATCTAGCTGCTCGGCGAATTCCGAGCTGACGTGAAGATCGCTTTTAATGACCTGAGAGGTCATTGTCGGAGCAGTGGCCGAACAGGCGGTCATAAGAAAACCGCCTAGCCGGATTGTCTGGCCGGCGGCCAAAGCTCCCTTGACGACGGTGCCGTCTTTGAAGACGGGAAAAGGCATCCTTCCTGATGGTGACGGCACAGAGGAACTCTCAATGAAAGCACCAATGTCGGTGTCAAAACCGGCGGATCTCGGGTAGGGGGCCCCGAACTGTGCGTCTAGGCGGATGGTAACAGGAGACGAGGGACACGATGTTTTACCCAGGTTCGGGCCCTCTTGATGGAGGTAAAACCCTACGTCCTGCTTGATTAATATTGATGATGTGTGTTACAAGAGTGGATCTACCACGAGATCAAGGAGGCTAAACCCTAGAAGCTAGCCTATGGTATGATTGTTGTTCGTCCTATGGACTAAATCCATCCGGTTTATATAGACACCGGAGAGGGCTAGGGTTACACAAAGTCGGTTACAAAGGTAGGAGATCTACATATCCGTATCACCAAGCTTGCCTTCCACGCCAAGGAAAGTCCCATCCGGACACGGGACGAAGTCTTCAGTCTTGTATCTTCATAGTCTTGGAGTCCGGCCGATGATGATAGTTCGGCTATCCGGACACCCCCTAGTCCGGGACTCCCTCAAGGATGCTAAGCCTAGACTCATTAGATGGGTTCTCTTGCTCCAAGAATTTGGTTTGCATATTATTGATAGAAAGGGAGTTGAGAACCCCGTTACAGATAACTTTTCTAGGTTAGAGAATGTTCTTGATGACCCACTGCCTATTAATGATAGCTTTCCTGATGAACAATTAGCGGCCGTCAATGCTTCCCATACTACTCCTTGGTATGCTAATTATGCTAATTACATTGTTGCTAAATTTATACCGCCAAGTTTCACATACCGGCAAAAGAAAAAGTTCTTTTATGATTTAAGACATTACTTCTGGGATGACCCACACCTTTATAAAGAAGGAGTAGATGGTGTTATTAGACGTTGTGTACCTGAGCATGAACAGGAACAGATCATACGCAAGTGTCACTCTGAATCATATGGAGGACACCACGCTGGAGATAGAACTGCACACAAGGTACTACAATCTGGTTTTTCTTGGCCTACTCTCTTCAAAGATGCTCGTAAGTTTGTCTTATCTTGTGATGAATGCCAAAGAATTGGTAATATTAGTAGACGTCAAGAAATGCCTATGAATTATTCTCTTGTTATTGAACCGTTTGATGTTTGGGGCTTTGATTATATGGGACCATTTCCTGCCTCTAATGGTTATACACATATTTTAGTTGTTGTTGATTACGTTACTAAGTGGGTAGAAGCTATTCCAACGAGTAGTGCTGATCATAACACTTCTATTAAAATAATTAAAGAAGTTATTTTTCCAAGGTTTGGAGTCCCTAGATATCTTACGACTGATGGTGGTTCACATTTTATTCATGGTGTTTTCCGTAAGATGCTTGCTAAGTATGATGTCAATCATAGAATCGCATCTCCTTATCATCCGCAGTCTAGTGGTCAAGTAGAGTTGATCAATAGAGAGCTCAAATTAATTTTGCAAAAGACTGTGAATAGATCTAGAAAGAATTGGTCCAAAAAACTTGATGATGCATTATGGGCCTATAGAACTGCATACAAAAATCCTATGGGTATGTCTCCGTATAAGATGGTTTATGGAAAAGCATGGCATTTACCTCTTGAACTTAAACATAAAGCATATTGGGCTATTAAAGAGCTCAATTATGACTTCAAACTTGCCGGTGAGAAGAGGTTGTTTGATATTAGCTCACTTGATGAATGGAGAAACCAAGCTTATGAGAATGCCAAGCTATTCAAAGAAAAAGTCAAACGCTGGCATGATAAGAGGATACAAAAGCGTGAGTTTAATGTAGGAGACTATGTATTATTATTCAACTGTCGCTTAAGATTTTTTGCAGGAAAACTTCTCTCAAAATGGGAAGGTCCTTACGTTATCGAGGAGGTCTATCGTTCTGGTGCCTTAAAAATCAACAACTTCGAAGGCACAAGTCCGAGGGTGGTAAACGGTCAAAGAATTAAACATTATATTTCAGGTAATCCTATTAATGTTGAAACTGATATTATTGAAACTGTAACCCTAGAGGAATACATAAGGGACACTTTCCAGAATGATCCAGACTCCGAAAAGGAATAGGTATGTGGTACGGTAAGTAAATCGACTCCAAAACAACTCCAATGGCAATTTTATCAGTTTTGGATTAATTAAGAATTTTAGGAAGAAAGAAGTAGTCCGAAAGAGACACGAGGCTCCCACGAGAGTGGAGGGCGCCCCCCCCCCCCTACTAGGCGCGCCCCCTGTCTCGTGGGCACCTCGTGTGCCTCCCAGACTCCGTTTTCTTGCGCGTTACGTGTTTTGGTCGGTAAAAATTCATTATATATACCCCCGGAGGTTTTGACCACCGTATCACGCAATTATCCTCTGTTTTCGTTTCGAGCTGTTTCTGTTTCAGATTTAGAGCATCATGACATCTCCAAGCGCTCCCAAGGAAAAGTTTTTCGAGAGGGTTATCAACCCCTATCTCGCGGAGGTGCTGCAACACCCTCAAACCATTGAGATGTGTGAGGGGGTGCTGCATATCCACGATGTGGAGGGACCAAGGCGTACCGGGAGCGTGGAGACAAAGCTCGAAGCCGTAGAGCAGCAAGTTCTCAAGTGTCAAGGGATGGTGGAGCGTGGACTCAACGCCAACCAAATTATGATCAGGGAGTTCACCAACAACCACAAGCTGGATGCCAAAGTCATTGGGGAGACCATCTTCAAGCTTCAAGAGAAAATCCAGCACCTCCAAGCCCAGATCTATGACCTGCAAAACCAGAACTGTGAATATGAATATAGATTCAAGAGGATGAGTTTGACTGCAGATTTAAGGATCCCGAAGACTCGATCATCCTTCTATAATGGAGAGCCTATGCCTTGGAAGACGGACGACAAGCCTACATCATCAACAACCCCTACTTCACCACCTCCGAGGACATAATGACATGGGTATGGGCACTCCCCTTGGCAACTGCCAAGCTTGGGGGAGGTGCCCCGATATCGTATCACCATCACACTCCTATCTTTATCGCTTTATTTAGTTCGATCCTTTTAGTAGTATCTTGATCTAGTAGATTGAAGTTTTGATATCAAGTAGTTCGAGTTCTGCATTGTGATCTCTTTTTGTATTCGAGTCCGCGAGCTATCTATAATAAAGATTAGTGTTGAGTCAAGGGCTTTGCTTTCTTGCTATGTTCTTGGGAAAGTAGAAAGAATTAAAGAGTTCTCGTTGATCTTATGGATAGTGATAACTTCACATATAGAAAGTATGAGGCATAAAAATTGTTGAGAGTTGATAAACGTAGTTATAGTAATCGTTGCAATTAATAGGAAGTGATAAGGAAAGAGAGCTTCACATATAAATATACTATCTTGGACATCTTTTATGACTGTGAGCACTCATTAAGTATGACATGCTAAAAGAGTTGACATTGGACAAGGAAGACAACGTAATGGTTTATGTTTTCTCACATCTCAGTTAAAGTATATTGTCATTGACCTTCCAAACATGTTGAGCTTGCCTTTCCCCCTCATGCTAGCCAAATTCCTAGCACCAAGTAGAGATACTACTTGTGCTTCCAAATATCCTTAAACCCAGTTTTACCATGAGAGTCCCCCATACCTACCTATGGATTGAGTAAGATCCTTCAAGTAAGTTGTCATCGGTGCAACCAATAAAAATTGCTCCTTAAATATGCATGACTTATTAGTGCGGAGAAAATAAGCTTTATACGATCTTGTTATGGAAGCAATAAAAGCGACGGACTGCATAATAAAGGTCCATACACAAGTGACATATAAAGTGACGTTCTTTCGTACTAAGATTTTGTGTATCCAACCCTAAAAGCGCATGACAACCTCTGCTTCCCTCTGCGAAGGGCCTATCTTTACTTTATGTTTTTTTATTTTGTACTTGAGTCAAGGTGATCCTCACCTTTCCATTTTTCATTTTATCCTTTGGCAAGCTCCTTGTTTTTGAAATATCATGATACATATATCCAATGGGATGTTCGTTAGCATGGGATATTATTGTTGACATCACCTAAAGGTGAATACGTTGGGACGAAACACAATAAGCCCCTATCTTTCTCAGTGTCCGGCTAAAACTCCATAACCACAAGTACTGCGTGAGTGTTAGCAATTGTAGAAGACTACGAGATAGTTGAGTATGTGAGCTTGCTGAAAAGCTCTATTGTTGACTCTTTTTGATGTTACGATAAATTGCAATTGCTTCAATGACTGAGATTATAGTTTATTAGTTCCCAATGAAGTTTTTGAACCATACTTGACATTGTGAATTATTTGTTACTTGAGCATAGAAATCATATGATAAATTCTATATTTGTTGCTGTTATAAGATTGATTATGATGCCCTCATGTCCTTATTTTATTTTTATCGACACCTCTATCTCTAAACATGTGGACATATTTTTCGATTTTGGCTTCCGCTTGAGGACAAGGGAGGTCTAAGCTTGGGGAGTTGATACGTCCATTTTGCATCATGCTTTTATGTTAATATTTATTGCATTATGGGTTGTTATTACACATTATATCTCAATACTTATGGCTATTATGTCTTATTTTACAAGCTTTATCATGAAGAGGGGGAATGCCGGTAGCTTGAATTCTGGCTGGAAAAGGAGCAAACGTTGGAAACCTATTCTGCACAACCCCAAAAGTCCTGAAACTCCATGAAACAACTTTTTTGAATTAATAAGAATTTCTGAGCGAAAGAAATACACCAGGGGGCCCACACACTGTCCAGGAGACAGCCCCCCCCCCTATAGGGCGCGCCCCCTATCTCCTGGGCCCCCTGGTGGGCTTCTGGTGTCCATCTTCTGCTATATCATCGCTCTTACCCTGGAAAAAATTGAGGGCAAGCTTACGGGACGAAACTCCGCCGCCACGAGGCGGAACCTTGGCGGAACCAATCTAGGGCTCTGGCAGAGCTGTTCTGCCGGGAACACTTCCCTCCGGGAGGGGGAAATCATCACCAACGTCATCACCAATGATCCTCTCATTGGGAGGGGGTCAATATCCATCAACACCTTCACCAACACCATCTCCTCTCAAACCCTAATTCATCTCTTATACCCAATCTTGTATCCAAAACCACAAATTGGTACCTGTCGGTTGCTAGTAGTGTTGATTACTCCTTGTAGTTGATACTTATTGGTTTACTTGGTGGAAGATCATATGTTCAGATCCGTAATGCATATTATTACACTTCTGATTATGAACATGAATGTGCTTTGTGATTAGTTATGTTTGTTCCTGAGGACATGGGTGAAGTCTTGCTATTAGTAGTCATGTGAATTTGGTATTCGTTCGATAGGTTGATGAGATGTATGTTGTCTTCTCCTCTAGTGGTGTCATGTGAACGTCGACTACATGACACTTCACCATTATTGGGCCTAGAAGAGGGCATAGGGAAGTAATAAGTAGATGATGTGTTGCTAGAGTGACAGAAGCTTAAACCCTACTTTATGCGTTGCTTCGTTAGGGGCTGATTTGGATCCACATGTTTCATGATATGGTTAGGTTTACCTTAATACTTTTGTTGTAGTTGTGGATGCTTGCAATAGGGGTCAATCATAAGTGGGATGCTTGTCCAAGTAAGGGCAGTACCCAAGCACCGGTCCACCCACATATCAAATTATCAAACTACCGAACGCGAATCATATGAGATGATGAAAACAAGCTTGACGATAATTACCATGTGTCCTCGGGAGCTCCTTTATCATTATTAGAAATTGTCCAGGCTTATCCTTTGCTACATAAAGGATTGGGCCACCTTGCTGCACTTTATTTACTTTGCTTACTTGTTACTCGTTACTATTTATCTTATCACAAAACTATCTATCACCTACAATTTCAGTGCTTGCAGAAAACCTTACTGAAAACCGCTTATCATTTCCTTCTGCTCCTCGTTGGGTTCGACACTCTTACTTATCAAAAGGACTACGATAGATCCCCTACACTTGTCGGTCATCAGGTTTATATCATATTGCATGAGTTTATCCCTCTACATCATGTCATCTTGCTTAATGCGTTACTCTGTTCTTCATGAACTTAATACTCTAGATGCAGGCAGGAGTCGGTCGATGTGTGGAGTAATAGTAGTAGATGCAGAATCGTTTCGGTCTACTTGTTGCGGATGTGATGGCTATATACATGATCATGCCTAGATAATCTCATAACTATGCACTTTTCTATCAATTGCTCGATAGTAATTTGTTCACCCACCGTAATACTTATGCTATCTTGAGAGAAGCCACTAGTGAAACCTATGGCCACGGGTCTATCTTTTATCATATAAGTTTTCCATCTACTTTTATTTGCATATTTTATTTTCCAATCTATATCATAAAAATACCAAAAATATTTATCTTATCATATTATCTCTATCAGATCTCACTTTTGCAAGTTACCGTGAAGGGATTGACAACCCCTTTATCGAGTTGGTTGCGAGGTTCTTGTTTGTTTGTGTAGGCATGTGGGACTTGGGAGGAGCCTCCTACTGGATTGATACCTTGGTTCTCAAAAACTGGGGGAAATACTTACGCTACTTTGCTGCATCACCCTTTCCTCTTCAAGGGAAAAACCAACACATGCTCAAGAGGTAGCACCCTTATGACGAGGGTCACCTCTGGTCCCCTTGTCCTTATTCTCCGGAGCTTGATAGGGCGTCGGAACCAGCATCTTCGTCAGAAGTGGAATTGCTAGGTCTTCGAGCAGCGGAGCAGGACAGTGAATTCGCTCTGCCTTCTTGTCTAGCCCTGAGAGAATCAGTAGGGAGGCTTAGGCTTTTTCCTCGAGTATGCAAGTAAAGGGTACACCTTGAAAGCATGGAAAAACTTACCAGACTAGCGGGATGGACCAAGTTGTGCCCACGGTCCTCGGTCGTATCCGGCCACGTCTAGTTAGACTTAAAAAGCACCTTCCAGATGTCTTCGTGCATAGTGCCGAAGAACTACAACAAGGTCTCGTGCTTGGCCGGATCGCACTCCCACAAATGGCAAGTCCGGCTTTGGCACGGAAGGATCCAGCGAACAAGCATCACCTGGATCACATTGACAAGCTTGATATTCTTATCTATCATGCTCTTGATGCGCGTCTGAAGCGCTGTCAGCTCTTCCGACAAAGACCAATCCAGGCCCTGCTCTGGCTAGGAGGTGAGCCACATCGGAGCTCCGGACTGGAATTCGGGAGCCGTGGCCCACGTGGTGTCACACGGCTCTGTGACGTAGAACCACTACTCCTTCCACCCTTTGACGGTCTCAATGAAGGTACCTATTGGCCATGTGACGTTGGGCATCTTGCTCACCATGGCGCCTCCGCACTCTGTGTGTTGGCCACCCACCACCTTAGGCTTCACGTTGAAGATCTTTAACCACAATCCAATGTGGGGTGGGATGCGGAGGAAAGCCTCGCACACGACAATGAATGCCGAGATGTTGAGCAAAGAATTTGGGGCTAGATCATGGAAATCTAGCCCGTAGTAGAACATGAGTCCACGGACGAATGGGTGGAGAGGAAATCCCAGCCCGCGGACGAAGTGGGGGATGATCACTACCCTCTCATGGGGCTCCTGAGAGGGGACGATCTGTCCCTTGGCCGGAAACCGGTGGGCGATTTCCTTGGCCAAATACCCAACCTCCCGGAGCTTCGTAATGTCCTTCTCCATGACGGAGGAGACTATCCACTTGCCCTGCGCTCTGGATCCGGACATGGTTGGAGTGCTTTCTTGGGGCGGAAAAGATGAGAACTTGGGCGCTGGAGCTCGAGAATGGGGGAGGCAGAGAGAGAGAAGGCATGGATTAAAGGGGTGAATCCTTATCTCTTTATAAAGGTAGTGAATATCAAGCGCCTCCCCACTCGCCCTACAAACTCGCCTATTCCCAAGGGCCGTGCAGACGCTACGGTGGGATTACTCACGCCCGTATTGATGAGAATCCCGCAATAAGAGGACACGATCTCTGCTTTGACAAGACGTGTCAATGAAACCGCATCTCAAAATATGGAGAGGCAGGCTAAAAAATAATTCAAAATAATGGTCGGACGGCGACGTGATGTCACGCTACAAAAAGTTGTCAGAAGATTGGACTTGTGAAATATTATACTCTCTATGGTTGTGTGAGGAATTTATTTTGCAGAGTCGGACACGATTCTTGTGTTCAAAGACTATTTTGGAGTATTCGGAGAAGGAACCTGCCTTACAATGCCGAAGACAATCTGCACTCGGACACCTCGTCATTGAAGCCTGGTTCAAGGGATACTGAGGGAGTCCTGGATTAAGGGGTCCTCGGACGGCCGGACTATGTAGCGTGGGCCGGACTGTTGGGCCGTGAAGATACAAGACGGAAGACTCTCTTCCGTGTCCGGATGGGACTCTCCTTGGCGTGGAAGGCAAGCTTGGCACCCGGATATGAAGATTCCTTTCTCTGTAACCAACTTTGTACAACCCTAGTCCCCTCCGGTTTCTATATAAACCGGAGGGCTTAGTCCGTAGAGGCAATCATAATCATACAGGCTAGACTTCTAGGGTTTTAGCCATTACGATCTCGTGGTAGATCAACTCTTGTAATACTCATATTCATCAAGATCAATCAAGCAGGAAGTAGGGTATTACCTCCATAGAGAGGGCCTGCACCTGAGTAAACATCGTGTCCCCCGCCTAATGTTACCATCAATCTTAGACGCACAGTTCGAGACCCCCTACCCAAGATCCTCCGGTTTTGACACCGACAGTGCTTCCATGCGTTTCAATAGCGTGACGAAAACAAACATGGTATCGAACCCAGCACCTCTTGGTTTCCGGTAGTGCTCCGTAACCACACGGACTACATTGAGATTATGACTTCATTTAGGTTACATAGTTTTCGTACTTGTAAAACCCATGATGAGAATAATAAACTCCCTTTCCCCCATTTTTATGCCGATTTTCCAACTATTTTTCTTCCTTTTAATAGCCAAATGGCTCAGCTACTCTGTTAGTATTTTTTTACTGCATTGTGATAGCTTTGACTCACAAAATAAATGTTGAAATACACCACCGATAGTATGATAATTTTACGCATCATAGACCTAATTACTCATGTGCAACACCTTGACAACTTTGACACGTGGAGGGGGAGGGGAGGGGGTGTAGAAACATACACACGGTAACTTCATTCTAAATAGCACGGCCATTTTTACATCGCAAGCCTGATAACTTACATAAAACATTCGTGGTAACTTTTTGACCCGAAAAAATAGTTGTTCAAACATACAATGTTTTTGTAAAAAAAACATGGCAAGAGCATCTACAGTCTGGTGCCTCAAACCGCCCTCAAGTGCACGGGCTTTCATTGTTCCATTTTCTCTCTGTGAAATGCAGCTTTGGTAAATTAAGAGTTAACTTCAGTTTCAAGAGATAAATCAGAGGGACAGTAGATGCGGTCTGTGTCAAGTAGATGCCCTATTATATTTGTGAAAACACTAAAATCTGAACCACCCCGATAACTTGTATTTAAATAGCATGATAATTTAGGCTCCACAGAGCTGATAACTCGCATATAAATACCGAGGGGTAACTTTAACCTGGGGAATAAGTTGTTGAAAAACACCCTCGTAACTTATATGTATATCGCATGGTAATATACACATCGCAGACCAGATAACTTAGGTACAAAGACCACGATAACGCTGACCCTTGAAAAATATTTGTTGAAAATATACTTCGGTAACATCTGCGTAAAATAACATGGTAATATAGGAATCCGGACCTGATAACTTAGGTACAAACACCTTGATAACTTTTGACCCGTAGAAAAACGTTGTTAAAAACATATTACCAATAACTTCTTTGTAAATAGCATGATAATATACACTTCCGGACTTGATAACTAAGGTACAAATACCATGATAATTTTGACCCATGAAAAAAGTTGTTGAAACCATACTCCGGTAACACGTGTGTAAATAACATGGTAATATACGCTCTCGAACCTGATAATTTAGGTACAAACACAACGATAACTTTGACCCGGGGAAAAAAGATGTTAAAAACATACCACCGATAATTTTTTGTGTAAATAGCATGATAATATAGACTCCCGGTCCTGATAACTTAGGTACAAACAACACGATAAATTTGACCCGTGAATTTTGTATTGAAAACATACCACTAATAACTTCTCGTGTAAATAACATGATAATATACGCTTCTGATAACTTAGGTACAAACACCACCATAACTTTGACCCTTGTAAAATAGTTGTTTGGAAACATACTCCGATAACATCTGTATAAATAACATGGTAATATTCGCCCCCGGACTTGATAACGTAGGTACAAACACCTGATAACTTTGACCCGTGGAAAAAAATGTTGAAAACATACTCGGTAGGATCTGTGTAACTAACATGGTAATATATGCACACCAGAGCTGATACCTTATTTACCCCAGACATGATAACTTTTGACATACAAGAAAAAGTATTCGAAACATGCCAACATGGTATCTAGTTTCGAAGGTCTCGCTACGATGGTTTTTTCTTTTGTGAAAACAAATTTTGGATCAAACAGGCGATTCGAGCGACAAAACATTTCGAATTTCAAAACAAAAAGAATCCACGATGACATTAGTTTTTCTGCACTTTTAGTCCATTTGCAAGTGGGGAGAAAGTTGGTAGAAGTCATTTTATGCCCGAAATTTTCCTAAGTAAATATCATGGTAACTGATGTATCATATATGTGATAACAGGCATTCCCTATGCGTGGTAATTTTTACCCGAAAAAATGTCGTCGGAATATATCAACATGGGATCTAGTTTCGAAGTTCTCGCCGCGACGGTTCTTTTATGTGGAAATGATTTGTCGATCGGAGCGATGGTTTGGCCTACGAAACATTTTGAATTTTTTGAATCATGAGGGATAGTGATCTCATCAATTTCGTCTCACATGCATGCATGTAATTAAGCATTCTAACAAATGTCATGCACGTACATGATGAAGAAAAAGAAGCACTAATTATCACATGCATGTGGATAAAATCGGACTGACCCGATCGCGAGCTAAAACAGGCTGCATGTGGATCGTATGGATCTATCGCTAAAATCAGGACGTCCGGAAGTTAGCACTGTCCTTCTAAAATATGTCTATATACATCTGTATATAGTTCGTATTGGAATCTCTAAAAAGACTTTATATTTGCGAACGGATGGTGTATATCATTAACAAAGGGTGTATATCATTAACAATTGGGATAATAATTAATTGGCAATAGGGAGAAAATATTCATTAAATGCTCCATATATATACTACCTCTTTGTTGGTAAGCAATTATGTGCCTAGAACTACTAGATCCATCGCCACCATATATAGCCAGCCATTACTTCTCATTATTAATTTCCACAAATAAAGAAACCAAAATGTCTACACGGCCATATATACAGAATTAAATGGCAATATCGACTTAGATTTCAAATGGATTCCAATACGCGTTTCCTTTCAGGCTGGCTTAAGGTTTTTATTTCATCACTTTAATGTGCCAACCCCCATCCAGAAATACACCTTCTACCTAAAGTGAGAAACCAAGCAACGCTCTCTTGTTCAAAGGAAGAAAGAAAGGCCCTCATACAAGAAGAAAGAAACACGGTCTAGAAGTCTAGAGTCCATATATATAAGCGCCTCCCTTTGGTGCTAAAAGGCCAGACCCAGCCACCTTATTTCGTTGAACGACAGCGGTGCCACCAGATCTACCATTGTTCTTGAGAGGAAACCAGCTTTCGCTGCCATGCCCAAGAGAATGGAGCCAGAGGCCTCGTCGCCAACGAACACGGAAGACTGCACTGCCATGCTTCCTAGGGCGCCACATGCCTGGAATCTTTTTGCTTCATGTAACTGAGTTTTTTTCATGAGGATCCCTCCGAGTAAGTCACTAGTAAAAAAACGGCCTAATGTGAAGCTCATTAGTTCTGGTTTGTAATTGAACCGGCGCTAATGTGACCATTAGTGTCGGTTCCAACGTCTAGGCGGTTGCTGGTCATTAGTCCCGGTTCGTGCTGAACATCTAGTACCGGTTCATGCCACGAACAGGGACTAAAGAGGTGGTGGCAGGCTGATGTCAGGTTGAGGCCCCACCAACACCTTTATTCCCGGTTTGTGGTACGAGCTGGGACTAGAGATATACCTTTAGTCCCGGTTTGTATAACCAACCGGGACTAAAGATGCCTCTATATAAACCCCTTCGTCCAGCTCGAGCTCTCTGTTCTTCCCTTTTACTTTTCTCTCCTCTTTGATCTTCCCCTCTCCTCGAGCTCATCACACATTTTGCCCAAATTTTGTCAAGATTTGAAGGCCCCTTTCCATTCAAGTGATCGGAAAGGTTAGCAACTTTGTCCTTTCATCTCTCATTGCTAGATTAGCTCTTGTAATGCTCTATATAGTGATTAATTTGTGGGTGTTAGTAATTTGGGAGGAATTATATGTGGTAGTTTATTTGATTTATATGCAATTTGAGCTCAAAATAACTCTTAGTTTGCATATGTAGGTGTGGTTTACTTAGTGCCTTCTCGTCTCCGTCCTAACCACCATCGATCGCCTGCACCATCCCGTCGCCGGCACCACCTTGTGGTGAGCCTCTTGTTCTTATATTTTTTTTATATAAAAACATATTTTTTGTGATTTAGATATATAATTACTTGTATAATTATCTTACCCGTACGTTGTTTGTTATACATAGTGCCATGGTTTTGATATCCGTCCCCGTTGGCCCTTGTCCACTTTATGATTCGGATGTTGTAAATTCTCTTTTATAATTATTTGTTGCATTTCGTGTTTATGAAAAATTATGCCCATCAAGTTGACATAGATATTTTTATCTAGAAGGTATGTGAACCGGAAATTCCAACCGACCCTATTGTCGAGAGGTTAAATTTAGTTCAAAATGAAAGCGAGTATTTGAAAGAAAAAATTGAAAAGAATTGAGGACGAGAAGATGGAATTGGAGTTGCATCTTACCAATGTCATCGATGATCACAAGATTAAGATGGAGAAAATGCGCTTGAAGATTAAAAAGATTAGAAAATATGTCATTGATAGTGAGGCTTGGTATCATTATGCTATTGGATCAATTGTTACCTTAGTTTCCATCTTTATCGCATTTGTTGTTGCATTTAAATGCTTTAGCTAGAGAGTTTGTATGTTGTTTATGAGAATAAGTGTGTATGGAACTTTATGTATGAACTTTATGTATGAACTTGTATTAATTTGGTCTTTTCAGTGTTGTGTAATGAAGATGAGCCGGCAATGGATGTACATAACTGATGCTCTCCCCAGTTCATTAATGGCGTGCGTACTTTTTTGCTTGCGGCTGAGGCAAACAAGCGGGCGGATGGTTTTATGTCTTGTACATGTGTTGGCTGTAAGAATGATTGGAATTACTCTAAGTGAAAAACCATTCATGTCCACCTGTTTGAGTCGGGTTTCATGCTCAACTATAATGTTTGGACCAAGCACGGAGAAAGAGGAGTTATGATGGAAGACAATGAAGAATAAGAGGACGACGACAGCTATCCTGGCCCTGGGTTCCCTGATTACGATCGTACAACAATTGGGGAAGAAGCTGAGCCGGCAATGCGGGAAGAAGCTGATCCTGCAATGCGGGAAGAAGCTGGAGAAGAGGCATCAGATGAGCCCACTGATGATCTAGGATGGGCTATTACCGATGCAAAGAGAAAATGCGCAAGTGAGAAGGAGAGGCTGAAGTTGCAGCGCATGTTAGAGGACCACAAGAAATTGTTGTACCCAAATTGCGAAACTGACAAGAAAAAGCTGGGCACCACACTGGAATTGCTGCAATGGAAGGCAAAGAATGGGGTATCTGACAAGGGATTTGGAAAGTTGCTGATAATGTTAAAGAAGATGCTTCCAAAGGACAATGAATTGCCTAAAAGTACGTACGAAGCAAAGAAGGTTGTCTTCCCTCTAGGATTAGAGGTGCAGAAGATACATGCATGCCCTAATGACTGCATCCTCTACCTCCGTGAGTACGAGGATTTGAACGTGTGCCCAGTATGCGATGCATTGCGCTATAAGACCAGTTGCAATGACCCTGGTGATGTCGAGGGCGAGCGCCCCAGGAAGAAGAATCCTGCCAAGGTGATGTGGTATGCTCCTATAATACTACGATTGAAACGTTTGTTCCACAACAAAGAGCATGACAAGTTTATGCGATGGCACAGAGAAGACCGTAAGAAAGATGGGAAGTGGAGAGTACCCGCTAACGGGTCGCACTGGAGAAAAATTGAGAGAAAGTACTGTGAGGACTTCGCAGGTGATGCAAGGAACGTATGCTTTGGTCTAAGCGCAGATGTCATTAATCCTTTTGGGGGGCAGAGCAGCAATCATAGCACCTAGCCTGTGACTCTATGTATGTATAACCTTCCTCCTTGGTTGTGCATGAAGCGAAAGTTCATTATGATGATAGTGCCCATCCAAGGCCCTAAGCAACCCGGTAACGACATTGATGTGTACCTAAGGCCATTAGTTCAAGAACTCCTGTAACTGTGGAATGAAATAGGTGTATGTGCGTGGGATGAGCACGGGCAGGAGGAATTTGACCTACATGTGTTGTTGTTTGTGACCATCAATGATTATCCTGCTCTTAGTAACCTTTCAGGACAGACAAACAACGGATACCATGCATGCACGCACTATTTGGATGATACCGAAAGTATATATTTTGGATAATTGTAAGAAGAATGTGTACTTGGGACATCGTCGATTTCTCCCGAGCAGGCATCCTCTAAGAAAGAAAGGCAAGCATTTCAAAGGTGAGGCCGATCGTACTGGTAATGATGTACATGATATGGTCAAGGATTTGAAGGTAATATTTGGAAAGGGTCCTGGCGGACAATTTGTTCCGAATGACGCTGACGGACGCGCAACCATGTGGAAGAATAAATCTATATTTTGGGACCTACCCTATTGGAAAGACCTAGAGGTTCACTTTGCAATCGACGTGATGCATGTGACGAAGAATCTTTGCATGACCCTGCTTGGCTTCTGATGTCTAGTACGCAACCTTCTTCTTGTAGACGTTGTTGGGCCTCCAAGTGCAGAGGTTTGTAGGAAAGTAACAAATTTCCCTCAAGTGGATGACCTAAGGTTTATCAATCCGTGGGAGGTGTAGGTAACAAAGAGTCTCTTGTGTTCCCAACACACCCAATACAATGGTAAATTGTATAGGTGCACTAGTTCGGCGAAGGGATGATGATACATTAACAATAGGGATGGTAGATATAGGTTTCTGTAATCTGAAAAATTATGAAAACACTAAGGTAACAAGAAATAAAAGTGAGCGAAAACGGTATTGCAATGCTTCGAAACAAGGCCTAGGGTTCATACTTTCACTAGTGCAAGTTCTCACAACAATAATAACATAATTAGATCATATAACGGTCCCTTAACATGCAAGAAAGAGTCACTCCAAAGTCACTAATAGAGGAGAACAAATGAAGAAAGTATTGTAGGGTACGAAACCACCTCAAAAAGTTATTGTTTCCGATCAATCCATTGGGCTATTCCTATAAGTGTCACAAACAGCCCTAGAGCTCGTAGTAAAATAACACCTTAAGACACACATCAACCAAAACCCTAATGTCACCTAGATACTAAAATATCAACTCAAGTATCCGCGGGTTTGATTATATGATATGAATCACAGAATCTCAGATTCATCTATTCAAACCAACACAGAGAACTTCAAAGAGTGACCCAAAGTTTCTACCCGAGAGTCAAGACGAAAACGTGTGCCAACTCCTATGCGTAAGTTCACAAGGTCACTGAACCCGCAGGTTGATCACCAAAACATACATCAAGTGAATCACATCAATATCCCATTTTCACCACAGATAAGCACATGCAAGACATACATCAAGTGTTCGCAAATCCTTAAACACTAAATCCGATAAGATAACTTCAAAGGGAAAAATCAATTCATCACAAGACGGTAGAGGGGGAGAAACATCACATGATCCAAGTATAATAGCAAAGATCGCAATACATCAAGATCGTGCCATATCAAGAACACGAGAGAGAGATATCAAACACATAGCTACTGATACATACCCTCAGCCTCGAGGGTGAACTACTCCCACCTCGTCATGGAGAGCGCCGGGATGATGAAGATGGCCATCGGTGATGGATACCCCCCTCCGGCAGGGTGCCGGAACAGGGCCCCGATTGGTTTTTGGTGGCTACAGAGGCTTGCAGCGGCGGAACTCCCGATCTATGTTTCTTTTCAGGGGTTTCTGTATTTATAGGAATTTTTTCGTCGGTCTCATGTCAGGGGGGTCTCCGAGTCATCCACGAGGCAGGGGGCGCCCCCAGGGGGTAGGGCGCGCCCTCCACCCTCGTGGATGGCTCGGGACTCTTCTGGCCCAACTCTTTACTTCAGGGGCTTCTTTTGGTCCATAAAAAATCCACAAAAATTGGAAGGTCAATTGGACTCCGTTTGGTATTCTTTCTGTAAAACTCAAAAACAAGGAAAAAATAGAAAATGGCACTGGGCTCTAGGTTAATAGTATAGTCCCAAAAATCATATAGAATAGCATATAAATGCATATAAAACATCCAAGATTGATAATATAATAGCATGGAATAATCAAAAATTATAGATACGTTGGAGACATATCAAGCATCCCCAAGCTTAATTCCTGCTCGTCCTCGAGTAGGTAAATGATAAAAACAGAATTTTTGATGTGGAATGCTACCTAACATATTTATCAAGGTAATTCTCTTTATTGTGGCAAGAATATTCAGATCCATAAGATTTGAAACAAAGGTTTAATACTGGAACGATAATACATCAAGCATACTAACAAAGCAATCATGTCTTCTCAAAATAACATGGCCAAAGAAAGTTATCCCTACAAAATCAAATAGTCTGGCTATGCTATATCTTCTCACACAAAATATTTAAATCATGCACAACCCTGATGACAAGCCAAGCAATTGTTTCATACTTTTGATGTTCTCAAACTTTTTCAATCTCCACGCAATACATGAGTGTGAGCCATGGATATAGCACTATAGGTGAAATAGAATGGTGGTTGTGGAGAAGACAAAAAGGGAGAAGATAGTCTCACATCAATTAGTCGTATCAACGGGCTATGGAGATGCCCATCAATAGATATCAATGTGAGTGAGTAGGGATTGCCATGCAACAGATGCACTAAAGCTATAAGTGTATGAAAGCTCAAAAAGAAACTAAGTGGGTGTGCATCCAACTTGCTTGCTCACGAAGACCTAGGGCATTTTGAGGAAGCCCATCATTGGAATATACAAGCCAAGTTCTATAAGAAAATTCCCACTAGTATATGAAAGTGACAACATAGGAGACTCTCTATCATGAAGATCATGGTGCTACTTTGAAGCACAAGTGTGGTAAAAGGATAATAACATTGCCCCTTCTCTCTTTTTCTCTCATTTTTTCTGGGCCTTCTCTTTTTTTGGCCTCTTTTTTTTATTTATTTTTCGTCCGGAGTCTCATCCCGACTTGTGGGGGAACCATAGTCTCCATCATCCTTTCCTTACATGGGACAATGCTCTAATAATGAAGATCATCACACTTTTATTTACTTAAAAATCAAGAATTACAACTCGATACTTAGAACAAAATATGACTCTATGTGAATGCCTCCGGCGGTGTACGGGATGTGCAATGATTCAAGAGTGACATGTATGAAATAATTATGAATGGTGGCTTTGCCACAATACGATGTCAACTACATGATCATGCAATGCAATATGACAATGATGAAGCGTGTCATAATAAACGGAACGGTGGAAAGTTGCATGGCAATATATCTCGGAATGGCTATGGAAATGCCATAATAGGTAGGTATGGTGGCTGTTTTGAGGAAGGTATATGGTGGGTCTATGGTATCGGCGAAAGTTGCGCGGTACTACAGAGGCTAGCAATGGTGGAACGGTGAGAGTGTGTATAATCCATGGACTCAACATTAGTCATAAAGAACTCACATACTTACTGCAAAAATCTATTAGTTATCGAAATGAAGTACTACGTGCATGCTTCTAGGGGGATAGATTGGTATGAAAAGACCATCGCTCGTCCCCGACCGACACTCATAAGGAAGACAATCAATAAATAAATCATGCTCCAACTTCATCACATAATGGTTCACCATACATGCATGCTACGGGAATCACAAACTTTAACACAAGTATCTCTCAAATTCACAATTACTGACTAGCATGACTCTAATATTACCATCCTCATATCTCAAAACAATCATGAGGAATCAAACTTCTCATAGTATTCAATACACTTTATATGAACATTTTTATTATACTCTCTTGGATGCCCATCATATTAGGACTAAATTTATAACCCAAGAAAATTACCATGCTGTTCTAAAGACTCTCAAAATAATATAAGTGAACCATGAGAGTTCATCAATTTCTTCAAAATAAAACCACTGTTGTGCTCTAAAAAGATATAAGTGAAGCACTAGAGCAAACAACAAACTACTCCAAAAGATATAAGTGAAGATCAATGAGTAGTCGAATAATTATGTAACTATGTGAAGACTCTCTAACATTTAAGAATTTCAGATCTTGGGTACTTTATTCAAACATCAATCAAGGCAAAATAAAATAAAATTACGCTCCAAGAAGAACACATATCATGTGGTGAACAAAAATATAGCTCCAAGTAAAGTTACCGATAGATGAAGACGAAAGAGGGGATGCCTTCCGGGGCATCCCCAAGCTTAGGATTTTGGTTGTCCTTGAATATTACCTTGGTGTTCCTTGGGCATCCCCAATCTTAGGCTCTTGCCACTCCTTATTCCATAGTCCATCGAATCTTTACCCAAAACTTGAAAACTTCACAACACAAAACTTAACAGAAAACTCGTAAGCTCCGTTAGTATAAGAAAATAAATCACCACTTTTGGTACTGTTGTGAACTCATTCTAAATTCATATTGGTGTAATATATACTGTATTACAACTTGTCTATGATTTATAACCTCCGATACTACTCATAGATTCATCAAAATAAGCAAACAACACATAGAAAACAGAATCTGTCAAAAACAGAAGAGTATGTAGTAATCTGTAACTCTCGAATACTTATGTACCTTTAAAAATCCTACCAAATTAGGAAAACCTGAGAAATTTGTGTACCAATCTATATAAAAAAGAATCAGATCAAAATCATGTTTCTGTGAATTATCAAAACTCATTTACTGGGCACAAAAGTTTCTGATTTTCAGCAGGATCAACACATCTATCACCGTAAGCTATCCTAAAGGCTTTACTTGGCACTTTACTGAAACAAAAGCTATAAAAATGATTACTACAGTATATTAATCATGTGTACACACAAAAACAGTAGGGGTGAATATTGGGTTGTCTCCAAACAAGCGCTTTTCTTTAATGCCTTTTTAGCTAGGCATGATGATTTCAATGATGCTCACATAACAGATAAGAATTGAAACACAAATAGAGCATCATGAAGAATATGACTAGCACATTTAAGTTTAACCCACTTCCTATTCATAGGGATTTTGTGAGCAAACAACTTATGGGAACAAGAATCAACTAGCATAGGAAGGCAAAACAAGCAAAACTTCAAGATTTTAAGCACATAGAGAGGAAACTTGATATTATTGCAATTCCTACTAGCATATATTCCTCCCTCATAATAATTTTCAGTAGCATCATGAATTAATGCAACAATATAACAATCACAGAAATCATTCTTTTCATGATCTACAAGCATAGAAATTTTATTACTCTTTACATAAGCAAATTTCTTCTCATGAATAGTAGTGGGAGCAAACTCAACAAAATAGTTATCACGTGAGGCATAATCCAATTGAAAATTAAAATCATGATGACAAGTTTCATGGTTATCATTATTATTTATAGCATACATGTCATCACAATAATCATCATAGATAGCAACTTTGTTCTCATAATCAATTGGAACCTCTTCCGAAATAGTGGATTCATCACTAAAAAAAGTCATGACCTCTCCAAATCCACTTTCATAATGATCACAATAAGATTCAACACCCTCCAAAATAGTGGGATCATTACTTCCTAAAGTTGACACTCTTCCAAACCCACTTTCATCAATATAATCATCATAAATAGGAGGCATGCTATCATCATAATATATTTTCTCATAAAAACTTGGGGGGGCTAAAAATATCATCTTCATAAAACATAACATCCCCAAGCTTGTGGCTTTGGATATCATTATCATCATGGATATTCAAGGAATTCATACTAACAACATTGCAATCATGCTCATCATACAAAGATTTAGTGCCCAAGATTTTAATGCATTCTTCTTCTAACACTTTGGCACAATTTTCCATTCCATCATTTTCACCAAAGACATTAAAAAGATGAAGCATATGAGTCAACCTCAATTCCATTTTTTTTGTAGTTTTCTTTTATGGACTAAACTTGTGATAAAACAAGAAACTAAAAGATTTGATTGCAAGATCTAAAGGTATACCTTCAAGCACTAACCTCCCCGGCAACGGTGCTAGAAAAGAGCTTGATGTATAGTACACAAGTTTCTTCTTGTAGACGTTGTTGGGCCTCGAAGTACAGACGTTTGTAGGACAGTAGGAAATTTCCCTCAAGTGGATGACCTAAGGTTTATCAATATGTGGGAGGCATAGGATGAAGGTTGTCTCTCTCAAACAACCCTGCAACCAAATAACAAAGAGTCTCTTGTGTCCCCAACACACCCAATACAATGGTAAATTGTATAGGTGCACTAGTACGGAGAAGAGATGGTGATACAAGTGCAATATGGATGGTAGATATGGATTTTTGTAATCCAAATAAAAACAGCAAGGTAGGAGGTAACAAAAGTGAGCGAAAACGGTATTGCAATGCTTCGAAACAAGGCCTAGGGTTCACACTTTCACTATTGCAAGTTCTCCCAACACAGATAACATAATTAGATCATATAACAATCCATCAACATGCAACAAAGAGTCACTCCAAAGTCACTAATAGAGGAGAACAAACAAAGAGATTATTGTAGGATACGAAACCACCTCAAAGTTATTCTTTCCTATAAATCCATTGGGCGATTCCTATAAGTGTCACAAATAGCCCTAGAGTTCGTAGTAAAATTACACCTTAAGACACATATCAACCAAAACCCTAATGTCACCTAGATACTCCAATGTCACCTCTAGTATCCGCAGGTATGATTATACGATATGCATCACACAATCTTAGATTCATCTATTCAAACCAACACAAAGAACTTCATAGAGTGACCCAAAGTTTCTACCGGAGAGTCAAGACGAAAACATGTGCCAATCCCTATGCATAGATTCCCAAGGTCACGGAACCCGCAAGTTGATCACCAAAACATAGATCAAGTGAATCAATAGAATACCCCATTATCACCACGGGTATCCCATGCAAGACATACATCAAGTGTTCTCAAATCCTTAAAGACTCAATCCGACAAGATATCTTCAAAGGGAAAACTCAATCCATTACAAGAAGATAGAGGGGGAGAAACATGATAAGATCCAACTATAGTAGAAAAGCTCGCGGTACATCAAAATCGTGCCAAATCAAGAACACAAGAGAGAGAGAGAGCGAGAGAGAGAGAGAGATCAAACACATAGCTACTGGTACATACCCTCAGCCCTGAGGGTGAACTACTCCCTCCTCGTCATGGAGAGCGCAGGGATGATGAAGATGCACACCGGTGATGGATCCCCCCTCCGGCAGGGTGCCTGAACAGGGTCCCGATTGGTTTTTGGTTGCTATAGAGGCTTGCGGCAGCGAAACTCCCGATCTAGGTTTCTTTTCGGGGTTTTTTGTATTTATATGAATTTTTGGCGTCGGTCTCACGTTAGGGGGGTCTCCGAGTCATCCACGAGGCAGGGGGCACCCCCAGGGTGTAGGGCGTGCCCTCCACCCTTGTGGATGGCTCGGGACTCTTCTGGCCCAACTCTTTTACTTCGGGGGCTTCTTTTGGTCCATAAAAAATTCACAAAAATTGGCAGGTCAATTGGACTCCCCTTTTCTCTAAAACTCAAAAACAAGGAAAAAACAGAAACTGGCACTAGTCTCAAGGTCAATAGGTTAGTCCCAAAAATCATATAAATAGCATATAAATGCATATAAAACATCCAAGAATGATAATATAATAGCATGGAACAAGCAAAAATTATAGATACGTTGGAGACGTATCACAACCGAGCCCATCGAGTTTACCTTGGATTCCCCAACTTGGAATTTTGGAAAGAGCATGGCATCCCACATCACTTTTGGACGCATTTGTGAGGTGTAGCACAAGGAGCTTGAAGACACCATCTATCAGACATGTGGACGCCGAGACGAGAAATGGGAGATGATTCGTACCAGGAAGGATGGATCAATTGCAACATACATTCAGGAGATGGATCAACACGTTCATCGATATGAGAACCAGATGTGTGCTATCATGGAGAAGACCAAGAAGGTGATGAAGAGGAATATCGAGCTAGAAGAGGAACTGAAGTCAACACGCGATGGATATGAAGAGGAAATTGTCGTGCTACTCGAGAAGCATGAAGATCTGAAGAAGAAGCTAGGAATACCCGTGGTGAACCCAAAGAAAGAACCTAAAGTGGACATTCGTTCGGAGGACTACATCATATTGGATGACACCGACACGGACAACGAGGATAATGATGAAAGTGACGATGATTATGAAGATGAAGCTGGAGCTGATATTATGGAGTCTTCCACCGATCAAAATTTCTAGACGACCACCATGTTATTAGTAGTATTCTTCCAAGTAGTTAGAATCGATCAATTTATAATAGCAGTTTAGATCGTGGTGTGAACCTTGTTTGATATTGAGTGGTGTGAATTGAATGTATTTGCCTCATATGCATATGGGTAGAGAAATATCTCATAGACCTTATTCTATTCTGTTTTCTCACCCCCTCTAACCCACCAGATGCCTCCGAGACATGACCCAGGATTCACTTTCCCGCCGGAGCTCACCCAGTGGATCCAGCAACAGAATGCCTTAATGCAGATGATGATCTAGAACCAAAACCAAGGCAACCACCAGAACAACCCACCACCACCACCCCTTGTTGACAACCTAGCCCGTTTTCTAAAGTTGAATCTGCCGGTGTTTTCTAGCAGCATCGAGTCCATTGTTGCAGATGATTGGCTCCGCAAGATTGGTAGGGAGCTGACCACTGCTGGACGCACGGATGCGGAGAGAGTGCGCTTTGCCGCACATCAGCTTGATGGACCCGCAGCCTCTTGGTGGGAGAATTTCACCACCACTTACCCCATTGATACAGTTACATGGGATCAGTTTCAGCGGCCTTCCGCACCGCACATGTTTCAGCTGGAGCTGTGAGTTTGAAGAAGCATGAGTTCCGCAACTTACACCAAGGGAGTCGTACAGTGGGACAGTATCTGGATGAGTTTAGCAAGATAGCACGCTATGCCCCAGATGATGTGGCCACAGATGCCGCGAAGCAAGAGAAGTTTCTTGAGGGACTCAATGATGAGCTGAGTATGAAGCTAATGGTGGCAACCTTCAAAAACTACTAGGAGGTAGTACACAGGGCCCTCATGATTGAAGGCAAGCAACAGTAGATTGATAATCGCAAGAGGAAGTATGGACAGGGGAAGTATAATTCTGGAGCTCACCACAAGCCTCGCTATTCCCTATACTCGGGAGGACACACTCATAACCATGGAGGGAATAACCATGGAGGATATTCACACAATGGAGGAAGTTCACACAACCACAGTGGCCCTAAGAATGGTAATGGGAATGGAGGAAGCAACAGTCAGAGCCGTTCCAACTCCGTGACACCCGCCAAGAAGGATCTGAGTCACATTACTTATTTCAAGTGCGGGAAGACCGGACACTATGCCACTGAATGTTCTGAAGCAAAGAATGGAAATGGCAACGGAAGTTATGGAAAGAAGCCCAACCCCTTCACCAGAGGTCAGGTGAACCACGTCAGTGTGGAGGAGATTGAGGAGAATCCCGACGCATTTACAACCCTTGTTCTTTTTTATACTGGTGCATCTCATTCATTCAATCAAGGGGATTTGTGGACAAGTTTAAGTTGCCAACCGTATCCCTTAAGTCACCTATGTTAGTGAGTTCCCCAAGAGCAGAGTATATGGCTAGTCGGGGATGTTATCAGTTGCCAATTACCATAGGTAGACATGTTTTCCCCACCGATCTTATTGTCCTGGAGTCACAAGGATTGGACGTGATACTAGGCATGGATTGGCTATCCAAGTTTGAGGGAAACATCAATTGCGACTGTAAATCAATTCTTCTCACCACCCCAGAAGGAAAAATGATCAAGTATGTGTCTAGGCATGCGCCGAGAAGGACTCAAGTGAATTCCCTATCTAGAGTTGTAAAGTAGGAAGTATCAGTGGTGAAAGATTATCCCGATGTATTTCCAGAGGAGTTATCAGGCATGCCACCAAATTGAGATATTGAGTTTTTGATCGAGTTATTGCCAGGCACCAGACCAATATCAAAGAGACCGTATTGGATGCTCGCAAATGATCTGGAAGAAATAAAGAAGTAGATTAAGGAGTTACTGGAGAAGGGTCGTATTCAACCAAGCTCATCACCTTGGGGAGCCCCAGTGCTTCTAGTTGAGAAGAAGGATGGATCTTTGAGGATGGTTGTTGATTATCATGCGCTGAATGAGGTGAAAATCAAAAACAAATACCCTCTATAGATGATCAATGATTTGTTTGACCAGCTGCAGGGAGCTAAGATTTTCTCCAAGATCGATCTTCGATCAGGTTATCACTAGCTGAAGATCTGAGAGCAGGATATACCTAAGACAGCTTTTACCATGAGGTATGGGCTATATGAGTATATAGTTATGTCATTTGGTTTGACTAATGCCCTTGCCTATTTTATGAGTATGATGAACAAGGTGTTCATGGAGTTCTTGGACAAGATCGTTGTAGTTTTCATTGATGAAATATTGGTATACTCTAAGAATGAAGAAGAGCATAAGGAACATTCGTGCTTGGTTCTTGAGAAGCTTAGGGAACATCAGTTGTATCCCAAGTTCAGCAAATTTGATTTTTGGTTGAAGGAAGTTGGATTTCTCGGACATGTTATATCAGAAGAAGGAATAGCAGTAGACCCTACTGTTGGAAATATGCCCTAGAGGCAATAATAAAAGGGTTATTATTATATTTCCTTATTCATGATAATTGTCTTTTATTCATGCTATAACTGTATTGTCCGGAAATCGTAATACACGTGTGAATACATAGACCATCACATGTCCCTAGTGAGCCTCTAGTTGACTAGCTCGTTGGTCAACAGATAGTCATGGTTTCCTGACTATGGACATTAGATGTCATTGACAACGGGATCACATCATTAGGAGAATGATGTGATGGACAAGACCCAATCCTAAGCATAGCACAAGATCGTGTAGTTCGCTTTGCTAGAGCTTTTTCAATGTCAAGTATCTCTTCCTTAGACCATGAGATCGTGTAACTCCCGGATACCGTAAGAGTGCTTTGGGTGTACCAAACGTCACAACGTAACTGGGTGACTATAAAGGTGCACTACAGGTATCTCCGAAAGTGTTTGTTGGGTTGACATGGATCGAGACTCGGATTTGTCACTCCGTATAACGGAGAGGTATCTCTGGGCCCACTCGGTAATGCATCATCATAATGAGCTCAAAGTGACCAAGTGTTTGGTCACGGGATCATGCATTACGGTACGAGTAAAGTGACTTGCCGGTAACGAGACTAAACGAGGTATTGGGATACCGACGACTGAGTCTCGGGCAAGTAACGTAGCGATTGACAAAGGGAATTGTATACGGGGTTGTTCGAATCCTCGACATCGTGGTTCATCCGATGAGATCATCGAGGAGCATGTGGGAACCAACATGGGTATCCAGATCCCGCTGTTGGTTATTGCCCGAGAGCCGTCTCGGTCATGTCTACGTGTCTCCCGAACCCGTAGGGTCTACACGCTTAAGGTTCGGTGACGCTAGGGTTGTATGAATATGAGTATGCAGCATACCGAATGTTGTTCGGAGTCCCGGATGAGATCCCGGACGTCACGAGGAGTTCCGGAATGGTCCAGAGGTAAAGAAAACTATATAGGAAGTGGTATTTCGGCCATCGGGAAAGTTTCGGGGTCACCCGGTATTGTACCGGGACCACCGGAAGGGTCCCGGGGGTCCACCGAGTGGGGCCACCCATCCCGGAGGGCCCCAAGGGCCGAAGTGGGGAGGGGAACCAGCCCTTAGTGGGCTGGTGCGCCCCCCTAGGCCCACCCCCTGCGCCTAGGGTTGAAACACTAGGGTGGGGGGGGCGCCCGACTTGCCTTGGGGGGTACTCCACTCCCCTTGGCCGCCGCCCCCTTGGGAGATTAGATCTCCCAGGGCCGGCGCCCCCCCCCCCTGGGGGCCTATATAAAGGGAGGGGGGAAGGGGGCAGCCGCACCCTGAAGTCCTGGCGCCCCCTCCCCCTGCTACACCTCTTCCTCCTCCGTCACGTGCTTGGCGAAGCCCTGCCGGAGTGCTGCTGTTCGACCACCACCACGCCGTTGTGCTGCTGCTGGAGCCATCATCGTCAACCTCTCCTTCCCCCTTGCTGGATCAAGACGGAGGAGACGTTACGCTGACCGTACGTGTGTTGAACGCGGAGGTGTCGTCCGTTCGGTGCTACGATCTCCGGTGATAGGATCATGACGAGAACGACTACTTCAACCCCGTTCTTTTGAACGCTTCCACGCGATCTACAAAGTGGTATGTAGATGCAATCTCTCTCCCATGACTCGTTGCTTAGATAAACTCATAGATGGATCTTGGTGAAACCGTAGGAAAAATTTTAATTTTCTGCAACGTTCCCCAACAGTGGCATCATGAGCTAGGTCTATGCATAGTTCTCTATTGCACGAGTAGAACACAATTTTGTTGTGGGCATAGATCTTACCAACTTGCTTGCCGCTACTAGTCTTATCTTGCTTCAGCGGTATTGTGGGATGAAGCGGCCCGGACCAACCTTACACGTATGCTTACGTGAGACCGGTTCCACCGACTGACATGCACTAGTTGCATAAGGTGGCTGGCGGGTGTCTGTCTCTCCCATTTTAGTTGGAGCGGATTCGATGAAAAGGGTCCTTCTGAAGGGTAAATAGAAGTTGACAAGATCACGTTGTGGTTATTCGTAGGTAAGAAAACGTTCTTGCTAGAACCCAATTGCAGCCACGTAAAAGATGCAACAACAATTAGAGGACGTCTAACTTGTTTTTGCAGCAATTGTCATGTGATGTGATATGGCCAGAAGTTGTGATGAATGATGAATGATATATTGTGATGTATGAGATCATGTTCTTGTAATAGGAATCACGACTTGCATGTCGATGAGTATGACAACCGGCAGGAGCCATAGGAGTTGTCTTTATTTTTTGTATGACGTGCGTGTCATTGAAAAACGCCATGTAAATTACTTTACTTTATTGCTAAACGCGTTAGCCATAGAAGTAGAAGTAGTCGTTGGCGTGACAACTTCATGAAGGCACAATGATGGAGATCATGGTGTCATGCCGGTGACAAAGATGATCATGGAGCCCTGAAGATGGAGATCGAAGGAGTTGTATGATATCGGCCATATCATGTCACTACTATATATAATTGCATGTGATGTTTATTATGTTTTATGCATCTTGTTTACTTAGAACGACGGTAGTAAATAAGATGATCCCTTATAATAATTTCAAGTGTTCCCCCTAACTGTGCACCGTTGCTAAAGTTCGTCGTTTCGAAGCACCACGTGATGATCGGGTGCGATAGATCCTTACGTTCACATACAACGGGTGTAAGACAGATTTACACATGCAGAACACTTAGGGTTAACTTGACGAGCCTAGCATGTACAGACATGGCCTCGGAACACAAGAGACCTAAAGGTCGAACATAAGTCGTATAGAAGATACGATCAACATGGAGATGTTCACCGATGATGACTAGCTCGTCTCACGTGATGATCGGACACGGCCTAGTCGACTCGGATCGTGTAACACTTAGATGACTAGAGGGATGTCTGATCTGAGTGGGAGTTCATTAAATAATTTGATTAGATGAACTTAATTATCATGAACTTAGTCTGAAAACTTTTGCAAAATATGTCTTGTAGATCAAATGGCCAACGCTCATGTCAACATGAACTTCAACGCGTTCCTAGAGAAAACCAAGCTGAAAGATGATGGCAGCAACTATTCGGACTGGGTCCGGAACCTGAGGATCATCCTCATAGCAGCCAGGAAACAATATGTCCTAGAAGGACCGCTAGGTGATGCACCGTCCCAGAGAACCAAGACATTATGAATGCTTGTCAGTCTCGCGCTGATGATTACTCCCTCATTCAGTGCGGCATGCTTTATAGCTTAGAACCGGGGCTCCAAAAGCATTTTGAGCAACACAGAGCATATGAGATGTTCGAGGAGCTGAAACTAGTTTTCCAAGCTCATGCCCGGGTCGAGAGATATGAAGTCCCCGACAAGTTCTATAGTTGTAAGATGGAGGAAAATAGTTCTGTCAGTGAGCACATACTCAAAATGTCTGGGTTGCACAACCGCCTGTCCCAGCTGGACATTAACCTCCCGGATGAGGCGGTCATTGACAGAATCCTTCAGTCGCTCCCACCAAGCTACAAGAGCTTTGTGATGAACTACAATATGCAGGGGATGGTAAAGACCATTCCTGAAGTATTTTCATTGCTGAAGTCAGCAGAGGTTGAAATCAAGAAAGAACATCAAGTGTTGATGGTCAATAAGACCACTAAGTTCAAGAAGGGCAAGGGTAAGAAGAACTTCAAGAAGGACGGCAAAGATGTTGCCGTGCCCGGTAAGCCAGTTACCGGGAAGAAGTCAAAGAATGGACAGAAGCCTGAAACTGAGTGCTTTTATTGCAAGGGGAAGGGTCGCTGGAAGCGGAACTACCCCAAATACTTAGCGGATAAGAAGGCCGGCAAAACTAAAGGTATATTTGATATACATGTAATTTATGTGTACCTCACCAGTACTCGTAGTAACTCCTGGGTATTTGATATCGGTGTCGTTGCTCACATTTGTAACTCACAACAGGAGCTACGGAATAAGCGGAGACTGGCGAAGGACGAGGTGACGATGCACGTCGGGAATGGTTCCAAGGTCGATGTGATCACCGTCGGCACGCTACCTCTACATTTACCTACAGGATTAGTTTTAAACCTCAATAATTGTTATTTAGTGCCAAGTTTGAGCATTGACATTGTATCTGGATCTCGTTTAATATGAGATGGCTACTCATTTAAATCCGAGAATAATGGTTGTTCTATTTATACGAGAGATATGTTTTATGGTCATGCCCCAATGGTCAATGGTTTATTCTTAATGAATCTCGAACGTAATGTTACACATATCCATAGCGTGAATACTAAAAGATGTAAAGTTGATAACGATAGTCCCACATACTTGTGGCACTGCCGCCTTGGTCACATTGGTGTCAAGCGCATGAAGAAGCTCCATGCTGATGGACTTTTAGAGTCTCTCGATTATGAATCATTTGACACATGTGAACCATGCCTCATGGGCAAAATGACCAAGACCCCGTTCTCCGGAACAATGGAGCGAGCAACCAACTTGTTGGAAATCATACATACCGATGTGTGCGGTCCAATGAGCGTTGAGGCTCGCGGAGGATATCGTTATGTTCTCACTCTCATTGATGACTTGAGTAGATATGGGTATGTCTACTTGATGAAACACAAGTCTGAGACCTTTGAAAAGTTCAAGGAATTTCAGAATGAAGTAGAGAATCAACGTGACCGAAAGATAAAATTCTTACGATCGGATCGTGGAGGAGAATATTTAAGTCACGAACTTGGTACACACTTAAGAAAATGTGGAATCGTTTCACAACTCACGCGCCTGGAACACCTCAGCGTAACGGTGTGTCCGAACATCGTAATCGCACTCTATTGGATATGGTGCGATCTATGATGTCTCTTACCGATTTATCGCTATCATTTTGGGGATACACTCTAGAGACAGCTACATTCACTTTAAATAGGGCACCGTCTAAATCCGTTGAGACGACACCGTATGAATTATGGTTTGGGAAGAAACCTAAGCTGTCGTTTCTAAAAGTTTGGGGATGCGATGCTTATGTCAAGAAACTTCAACCTGAAAAGCTCGAACCCAAGTCGGAAAAATGCGTCTTCATAGGATACCCTAAAGAAACCATTGGGTATACCTTCTACTTAAGATCCGATGGCAAGATCTTTGTTGCCAAGAATGGATCCTTTCTGGAAAAAGAGTTTCTCTCGAAAGAATTAAGTGGGAGGAAAGTAGAACTCGATGAAGTACTACCTCTTGAACGGGATTGTAGTGCAGCTTAGGAAAATGTTCCTGTGATGCCTACACCAACTGAAGAGGAAAATAATGATGATGATCAAGGTACTTCGGATCAAGTTGCTACTGAACTTCGTAAGTCCACAAGGACACGTTCCGCACCAGAGTGGTACGGCAACCCTGTCCTGGAAATCATGTTGTTAGACAATGGTGAACCTTCGAACTATGAAGAAGCAATGGCGGGCCCAGATTCCAACAAATGGCTAGAAGCCATGAAATCCGAGATAGAATCCATGTATGAAAACAAAGTATGGACTTTTACTGACTTGCCCGATGATCGGCGAGCGATAGAAAACAAATGGATCTTTAAGAAGAAGACGGACGCGGATGGTAATATCACCATCTATAAAGCTCGACTTGTCGCTAAGGGTTATCGACAAGTTCAAGGGATTGACTACGATGAGACTTTCTCTCCAGTAGCAATTGCCGCATACTATGATTATGAGATATGGCAGATGGACGTCAAAACGGCATTCCTTAACGGGCATCTTAAGGAAGAACTGTATATGATGCAGCCGGAGGGTTTTGTCGATCCTAAGAATGCTAACAAAGTATGCAAGCTCCAGCGATCCATTTATGGGCTGGTGCAAGCATCTCGGAGTTGGAACATTCGCTTTGATGAGATGATCAAAGCGTTTGGGTTTTCACAAACTTATGGAGAAGCCTGCGTTTACAAGAAAGTGAGTGGGAGCTCTGTAGCATTTCTCATATTGTATGTAGATGACATACTTTTGATGGGAAATGATATAGAATTCTTGGACAGCATTAAGGCCTACTTGAATAAGTGTTTTTCAATGAAGGACCTTGGAGAAGCTGCTTATATATTAGGCATCAAGATCTATAGGGATAGATCGAGACGCCTCATAGGTCTTTCACAAAGAACATACCTTGATAAGATTTTGAAGAAGTTCAAAATGGATTAGTCCAAGAAAGGGTTCTTGCCTGTACTACAAGGTGTGAGATTGAGCTCGGCTCAATGCCCGACCACGGCAAAAGATAAAGAAGAGATGAGTGTCATCCCCTATGCCTCAGCCATAGGATCTATTATGTATGCCATGCTGTGTACCAGACCTGATGTAAACCTTGCCGTAAGTTTGGTAGGAAGGTACCAAAGTAATCCCGGCAAGGAACACTGGACAGCGGTCAAGAATATCCTAAAGTACCTGAAAAGGACGAAGGACATGTTTCTCGTTTATGGAGGTGACGAAGAGCTCGTCGTAAAGGGTTACGTCGACGCTAGCTTCGACTCAGATCTGGATGACTCTAAGTCACAAACCGGATACGTGTATATGTTGAATGGTGGAGCAGTAAGCTGGTGCAGCTACAAGCAGAGCATCATGGCGGGATCTACATGTGAAGCGGAGTACATGGCAGCCTCGGAGGCAGCGCATGAAGCAATATGGGTGAAGGAGTTCATCACCGACCTAGGAGTCATACCCAATGCGTCGGGGCCGATCAAACTCTTCTATGACAACACTGGAGCTATTGCCCTTGCCAAGGAGCCCAGGTTTCACAAGAAGACCAGGCACATCAAGCGTCGCTTCAACTCCATCTGTGAAAATGTTCAAGATGGAGACCTAGATATTTGGAAAGTACATACGGATCTGAATGTCGCAGATCCGTTGACTAAACCTCTCTCGCAAGCAAAACATGATCAACACCAGAACTCTATGGGTGTTCGATTCATCACAATGTAACTAGATTATTGACTCTAGTGCAAGTGGGAGACTGTTGGAAATATGCCCTAGAGGCAATAATAAAAGGGTTATTATTATATTTCCTTATTCATGATAATTGTCTTTTATTCATGCTATAACTGTATTGTCCGGAAATCGTAATACACGTGTGAATACATAGACCATAACATGTCCCTAGTGAGCCTCTAGTTGACTAGCTCGTTGGTCAACAGATAGTCATGGTTTCCTGACTATGGACATTAGATGTCATTGACAACGGGATCACATCATTAGGAGAATGATGTGATGGACAAGACCCAATCCTAAGCATAGCACAAGATCGTGTAGTTCGTTTTGCTAGAGCTTTTTCAATGTCAAGTATCTCTTCCTTAGACCATGAGATCATGTAACTCCCGGATACCGTAAGAGTGCTTTCGATGTACCAAACGTCACAACGTAACTGGGTGACTATAAAGGTGCACTACAGGTATCTCCGAAAGTGTTTGTTGGGTTGAAACGGATCGAGACTCGGATTTGTCACTCCGTATGACAGAGAGGTATCTCTGGGCCCACTCGGTAATGCATCATCATAATGAGCTCAAAGTGACCAAGTGTTTGGTCACCGGATCATGCATTACGGTACGAGTAAAGTGACTTGCCGGTAATGAGACTAAACGAGGTATTGGGATACCGACGGTCGAGTCTCGGGCAAGTAACGTAGCGATTGACAAAGGGAATTGTATACGGGGTTGTTCGAATCCTCGACATCATGGTTCATCCGATGAGATCATCGAGGAGCATGTGGGAACCAACATGGGTATCCAGATCCCGTTGTTGGTTATTGCCCGAGAGCCGTCTCAGTCATGTCTACGTGTCTCCCGAACCCGTAGGGTCTACACACTTAAGGTTCGGTGACGCTAGGGTTGTATGAATATGAGTATGCAGCATACCGAATGTTGTTCGGAGTCCCGGATGAGATCCCGGACATCACGAGGAGTTCCGGAATGGTCTGGAGGTAAAGAAAACTATATATGAAGTGGTATTTCGGCCATCGGGAAAGTTTCGGGGTCACCCGGTATTGTACCGGGACCACCGGAAGGGTCCCGGGGGTCCACCGGGTGGGGCCACCCATCCCGGAGGGCCCCAAGGACCGAAGTCGGGAGGGTAACCAGCCCTTAGTGGGCTGGTGCGCCCCCCTAGGCCCACCCCCTGCGCCTAGGGTTGAAACCCTAGGGTGGGTGGGGGGGCGCCCCACTTGCCTTGGGGGGTACTCCACCCCCCTTGGCCACCGCCCCCTTGGGATATTAGATCTCCCAGGGCCGGCGCCCCCCCCTGGGGGCCTATATAAAGGGAGGGGGGAAGGGGGCAGCCGCACCCTGAAGTCCTGGCGCCCCCTCCCCCTGCTACACCTCTTCCTCCTCTGTCACGTGCTTGGCGAAGCCCTGCCGGAGTGCTGCTGTTCCACCACCACCACGCCGTTGTGCTGCTGCTGGAGCCATCATCATCAACCACTCCTTCCCCTTGCTGGATCAAGACGGAGGAGACATTACGCTGACCGTACGTGTGTTGAACGCGGAGATGTCGTCCGTTCGGCGCTAGGATCTCCGGTGATAGGATCACGACGAGAACGACTACTTCAACCCCGTTCTTTTGAACGCTTCCGCGCGATCTACAAAGTGGTATGTAGATGCAATCTCTCTCCGATGACTCGTTGCTTAGATGAACTCATAGATGGATCTTGGTGAAACCGTAGGAAAAAATTTAATTTTCTGCAACGTTCCCCAACACCTACCAAGGTTGCATCTGTCATTGAGTGGTTGGCACCCACCTCAGTTGGAGAGATCAGAAGTTTTCTTGGACTCATAGGTTATTGTCGAATATTTATTGAGAATTTTTCCAAGATCGCAAAGCCCATGATGGAGTTACTGAAGAAGGACACCAAGTTTAAATGGATTGAGGAGTGTGAGGCCAGTTTTCAGGAGTTGAAGAAACATTTGGTTACAACCCCAATGTTGATTCTGCCGGATATACGCAAGGATTTCCAAGTCTATTGCAACGGTTCACGTCAGGGACTTGGAGGCGTTCTTATGCAAGAAGGAAGAGTTGTTTCATATGCCTCACGATATCTTCGACCTCATGAGTTAAATTATGCTACACATGATTTGGAGTTAGCAGCCGTAGTGCATGCACTCAAGACATGGAGACATTTTCTCATAGGTAACTGTTGTGATGTTTACAGGGATCATAAGAGTTTGAAGTACATCTTCATGCAGAAGGAGCTGAACCTCAGGCAAAGGAGATGGTTGGAGCTCATAAAGGATTATGACATGAGATTGCATTATCATCCAGGAAATGCCAATGTCGTAGCAGATGCGTTGAGCCGCAAGAGTTATGTTAATACGCTCATAACCGGAGGATTACCCTAGGAGTTAGCCGATGATCTCTGAGAACTTCGCTTGGAGATAGTTCTGAGAGGTTATGTTGCAGCATTGGAAATTCAGTCACTTTGCTGGGAAAGATCGGATAAGCCCAGAAGACGGACAAGGAGATTGCAGATATAAAGGAAAGGATGAGTAAAGGAAAGGCTAAAGGTTTTCGTGAGGATGAGCACAAAACTTTATGGTTTGAGGATCATATCTATGTGCCTAATAACCCTGAGATCAGGAAGTTAATTCTTCAGAAGGCTCATGATTCGCCTTATTTGATTCACCCAGGAAATACCAAGATGTATCTGGATTTGAAGAAAAATTTCTGGTGGACAGGAATGAAGAAGGATATTGCAGAGTATGTAGCAGTATGCGACGTATGTCAGAGAGTTAAGGCATAGCATCAGAAACTAGCAGGGTTACTTCAGCCTTTGCCAATACCCAAATGGAAGTGGGATAAACTTGGCATGGATTTCATCACCAGATTACCCAGGACCCGTTCAGGCTATAACTCTATCTGGGTTGTAGTTGACCGCTTGACCAAGGTAGCCCATTTCATCCCTGTGAAGACAACTTACATGAGTGCTAAGTTGGCAAAGATATACATGACCAAGATCGTATGTCTTCATGGAGTTCTGAGGACCATCGTATCTGATAGAGGAACATAGTGTACTTCAAAGTTTTGGAATCGGTTGCATAAAACTTTGGGTACCAGGCTAGAGTTCAGTACAACTTTTCACCTGCAGACAGATGGACAGACCGAGAGAGTAAATCAGATTCTGGAGGACATGTTGACAGATTGTGCGCTAGATTATAGATCTAGTTGGGATGATAATTTACCCTATGTAGAGTACTGTTATAACAACAGTTATCAAGCCAGTTTGAAGATGGCCCCTATCGAAGCCTTCTACGGAAGGTGGTGCAGGACACCATTGTCGTGGGATGAAGTTGGAGATTGACAGTTGCTCGGACCAGACTTAATAAGAGATTCTTAGGAGAAGGTTAAGTTGATTTGAGATAGACTCAAGATAGCCCAGTCCAGGCAGAACATTTATGCAGATACTAAACGCAAGGAGGTAGCCTATGAAGTCGGAGACAAAGCATATGATCTTGTATCCCCACTTCGAGGAGTTAAGCGATTTGGAGTCAAAGGAAATCTAGCACCACGCTTTGTGGGACCATACAGAGTTTTGGAACGTATGGGAGAAGTTGCCTATAGGTTGGAATTACCTAAAGGTTTATTAGGAGTTCATGATGTGTTTCACGTTTCCCAGTTGAAGAAGTGCCATGCAGAGATGGTTGACATTCCTCTGAGAGATATAGTGCCAGTGGAAGCGATTCAGTTGGATAGTGATCTGACCTATGAGGAGAAACCTGTTAAGATTCTCGAGTTTTCCAGCCGAGTTACTCGCAGAAAAGTCATCAAGTTTTGCAAAGTCTAGTGGAGCCACCATACCAAGGGGGAAGCGACCTGGGAGCGAGAAGAAGACCTCCGCAAGGACCACCCACACCTTTTTGCTGACCAACCTGAATCTCGGGGGCGAGATTCATCTTAAGGGGGGTAGGTTTGTAACATCCCAATTTTCAATTTGGATGTTATTCATAGATCATTCATATGCATCCATGATTTATGCATTTTGTTGTTTTATTTGGTTGCATTTTGATCCAAGAGGCCTTAAGAAACTCAAGGACCAATTTGAGAGAGTTGGAGGTTTCACAAAAATCCAAATTTGATTTATCAAAATTTTGGTATTTGGATCAAATTGTTTTTCAAAATTCTTTTCCAAATATTCTAAAATCATAAGATAAGATAATATGACTTCTTCAAAATCAGTAGAAAAATATTGGAAATGGAAATTTGAATTTTTGGAGAGTTTATTTGATTTTATTCGCTAGTTTAGTTATTTGTTAGCAGGGTAATTAGTACTGTAATGTTTGTTATTAGTTTAGGCATTTAGGCCCAGAAAAATGTTCACTAGGTCACTAATAAGGCCATATAGCAACGTGAATTTTTCTGGAATTTTTAGGATATTATTTTTATTTTATTTTGCGTGTTTTAGTCTCTGGAAAAATTGTTTTAGAAAAAAGTTTCGGGGCGACCAAACTGGGCCGCGTCAGCCCAGCCGGCACAATAGCCGCCGACTCACCCCAGTCGCACCCGGGACAGAGTCCCGAGCTGCGCCGCCGCTTGCCGCCGTGTCCAACTAGGACATGGGAGCCGCTGCCGGCTTGCCCCTTGCCACCTGCGCAAGTCAACCGCCCCTCCCCCTCTTAAATACCCCGCCCCGGCCCCCGACTCTCCTCACCTCGAGCCGCGCCGCCGCTGTAGTTTGCGTCACCACCCACAGCTGCTCGCGCCGCCCACAGCTGCCGCCGCCGCGGTGCCGCGCCGCCGCTGGAGCTGCCGACCCCGCCAGCCACCTCGCCGGAAGCCGCCATCGTCGCCCATTGAAGCCGTGGCCCCCATCGTTGAGCCCGAAGCCGCCGCCGCCATTGAGCCCGAAGCTGCCGCCGTCGAGAACCGGTATAAAACTTACCGAATCGCCAGTTTTCTTTTGGTTTTTTTTTTCAGTTTTCGTATTTAGATCGATTTATTTTATTAGCTTGTTTAATTAGCGAATGGTCACTCGTTTATCTTTTGAAGCGAACGAATTTGTTAGATTAGGTTCTGCAGCGAACGCTCATTCGGTAGTTTTTCTTCTTATTTTAGTTTTCGCCCAGGGACCTATCCATGAATATTTTCTTTGCAGATTAGCCCCTGATCTTTAAACACTCGTAACTTTTAGCTCGTTTGTCCAAATTAGATGAAACCAACGCCTAAATCTTCAGAGCGATCCCATCTATCCAGTAAACCAACTTGAACATGTTTTTGATAATTGAAAATTTGAGTTTAGTTTAGATTAGAATTTGATCTTGTTTTGTTCGTATCTTGAGTTTTATAGCTCCATTTAAGTTGATTCTTTTTGCAAATCCTAGCTAATCACATGTACCTACTGTTAAGATCTAATCCACATAAATATAATGCTGTTAAAATTTGTTTTCTGTGTAGATTAGTTAATTGTTTGTTTTTGAGTTTTCTTTGGATCTTTTCTTCGTTTTCTCTTTGCATCGTTGTGTGATTGCTTATGTATGCTATTGTTTGTCTAAGCTAGATTTTTTGGGAGTGCGAATCTTGTTACTACGAATCTCCAGAGTTTTCCGATCATCGGCAAGGCAAGTTACACTTTAATCATACTCTTCAATACCTAGTTTTTGCCATGCATTAGTTTTGCCCCTCAAATATTTGCATGAGTATGATTGGGAACATGTGGTTTGGTTGTAGTACTTGAGGTAGGAACCTATTACCTTTGATCACCCCAGGAATATATGTTGTGCTCAATTATTGCTTAGTGATGCTTGTAGATGAGGATTGGATCGTGATGTACATGGTAGTTGTGAGAGATAATAATTTTTTACAACATTAAGGTGGCAAATTTAATACACATCTGGGTGGATTGGTTGGGGCACCTGGAGAAACCAGTGCTTGCCCATGGGAATCCCGGAGTACCCATGTGATTTTCCCTCGGTTCGCCACCCAGGCTCAAAGGAATCATATGATATTTCATGCCTAGAAACTTCCATGTGCATCCACAAGCCATTATGGGCTCTGGCATAGTTGAGAAAGTTGCGTGAGCTCTTGAAGAGGTGGACTAGCAGATGTAGGGGAAAGTAGGTGTACCGGTCTACCCAGAGTAGAGAGTTAATGCTTCAAAAAGACTATGTCTCGACCTTCTGATCATGGATGCGGTCGAGTCTTGTGGGGAAAAAGTGCGCAACCTCTGGAGAGTGTACAAACTAATCATGGTTAGCCGTGGCCCCGGTTATGGACATTTTGAGTATCTAGAAGTGGATATTATTTTTTATCTCATCACTCTTTAATCGATGAATTGGGTTTAATGATGATACTTGGTTAATGTTGGGATTTGAGTCAGAGGAACCTTCTCAAATATTGGTATAAACTTGGTAGTAAATAAAATTTATTCCTTTGTTGTAGGAAAAAAATTAGCTTTATGCAAAAACATTAAAGTTAGAGCCTCCACCAGCCAAATATGCATGTAGATATAGTTTCTTGCATTGATTTGCTATACAGTGTAACTTTGCCAGCATATTCCATGTGCTGACCCACACGATTGCAACGTATCATGTTGTAGACTTTACCGATGAAGAATAAGGTGCGATACGTCATTGTCATGCACTTAGCTATGCCGTTGGAGTTGATGGACTCTTTTATCTTTGAGGCTTCCGCGGTTATTTCACTTAAATGGCGTTCAACCATATTATTTGTGTAATAATACTCTTTATGAGGACCTCGATGTAATAAGTGTGTGATTGAACTCTGTTATAATTCCTCTAGTACTGTGTGTGTCAGCATACGGACCCAGGGATGACACTAAAGCACAGATACTTCGGTCCATTAGGATTGTGGTCGCTGAAAGGGGGGTCTCCGAGTCAGCCATGAGGTAGGGGGCGCGCCCTCCACCCTCGTGGATGGTGATACGTCTCCGTCGTATCTACTTTTCCAAACACTTTTGCCCTTGTTTTGGACTCTAACTTGCATGATTTGAATGGAACTAACCCGGACTGACGATGTTTTCAGCAGAACTGCCATTGTGTTATTTTTATGCAGAAATAAAAGATCTCGGAATGACCTGTAAATCCACGGAGCAACTTTTCAGAATTAATAAAAAATACTAGCGAAAGAATTAGCGTCAGGAGGCCCACACCCTGGTCACGAGGGTGGGGGCGCGCCCCCTCCCCTAGGGCGCGCCCCCCTGCCTCGTGGGCCCCCTGGACGTCCACCAACCTCAACTCCAACTCCATATATTTGCTTTCGCGGAGAAAAAAAATAAGAGAAGAAGGATTCATCGTGTTTTATGATACAAATCCGCCGCCAAGCCCTAAAACCTCTTGGGAGGGCTGATGTGGACTCCGTTTGGGGCTCCCGAGAGGGGAATCCGTCGCCGTCATCATCATCAACCATCCCCCATCACCAATTTCATGATGCTCACCACCGTGCATGAGTAATTCCATAGTAGGCTTGCTGGATGGTGATGGGTTGGATGATATTTACCATGTAATTAAGTTAGTTTTGTTAAGGTTTGATCCCTAGTATCCACTATGTTCTGAGATTGATGTTGCTATGACTTTGCTATGCTTAATGCTTGTCATTAGGGCCCGAATGCCATGATTTCAGATCTGAACCTATTATGTTTTCATGAATATATGTGAGTTCTTGATCCTATCTTGCAAGTCTATAGTCACCTATTATGTGTTATGATCCGTTAACCCCGAAGTGACAATAATCGGGATACTTACCGATGATGACCGTAGTTTGAGGAGTTCATGTATTCACTAAGTGTTAATGCTTTGGTCCAGTTCTATATTAAAAGGAGGTCTTAATATCCCTTAGTTTCCATTAGGACCCCGCTGCCACGGGAGGGTAGGACAAAAGATGTCATGCAAGTACTTTTCCAGAAGCACGTATGACAATATTCGGAATACATGCCTACATTACATCGATGAACTGGAGCTAGTTCTGTGTCACCCTATGTTATAACTATTACATCCATCACTGATCCAATGCCTACGAGCTTTTCACATATTGTGCTCTGCTTAGTTACTTTACCGTTGCCACTGTTACAATTACTACAAAACTGCTACTGTTACTTTTGCTACTTTTACCATTACTTCCATACTACTTTGCTACTAAGTACCTTGCTGCAGATACTAAGTTATCCAGGTGTGGTTGAATTGAAAACTCAACTGCTAATACTTGAGAATATTCTTTGGCTCCCCTTGTGTCAAATCAACAAATTTGGGTTGAATACTCTACCCTCGAAAACTGTTGCGATCCCCTTTACTTGCGGGTTATCAAGACTATTTTCTGGCACCGTTGCCGGGGAGCATAGCTCTATTCTTCGATTCACTTGGGATTTATATCTGCTGATCACTATGAAGAACTTGAGAGATCAAAGAACTAAGATTTATCCCTCAACTACGAGGGGAGGTAAGTGATAACCCACAAGTATAGGGGACCAATTGTAGCCTCTTTTGATAAGTAAGAGTGTCGAACCCAGTGAGGAGCTAAAGGTAGAACAAATATTCCCTCAAGTTCTATTGACCACCGATACAACTCTACGCACGGTTGACGTTCGCTTTACCTAGAACAAGTATGAAACTAGAAGTACTTTGTAGGTGTTGTTGGATAGAATTGAAAGATAATAAAGAGCACGTAAATAAAAAGTAGGGGCTGTTTCGATGAAGACACAACTTAGTTAGTTTTAGTAGAGAGCTTTTTGTCACGAGAAAGTTATTTGTCCCTAGGCAATCGATAACTAGACCGGTAATCACTATTGCAATTTTATTTGAGCGAGAGGCATAAGCTAACATACTTTCTCTTCTTGGATCATATGCACTTATGATTGGAACTCTAGCAAGCATCCGCAACTACTAAAGATCATTAAGGTAAAACGAAACCATAGCATTAAAGCATCAAGTCCCCTTTATCCCATACGCCACAACCCCCTTACTCGGGTTTAAGCTACTGTCACTCAAGCAACCCACTATAAGCGAATCATGAACATATTGCAACACCCTACAGTAGGAATCCCTCACGCTCACAGAGGGCGAAAATAGGACATCACCAATAATAAAACATGCAACTCAAACCAATCATGATCATCAATTAACCCATAGGACAAAACGGATCTACTCAGACATTATAGGATAGCCATACATCATTGGGAAATAATATATAGCGTTGAGCAGCATGTTTAAATAGAGATTACAGCGGGTAAAAGAGAGGTTACACTGCTGCATAGAGGGGGGAAGAGTTGGTGATGAGGGCGGTGAAGTTGTTGGTGTAGTTCGCGGTGATGATGATGGCCCCCGATAGCGCTTCAGCGCCACCGAAAGCAAGGGGGAGAGAGCCCCCCTTCTTCTTATTCTTCCTTGACCTCCTCCCTAGATGGGAGAAGGGTTTCCCCTCTGGTCCTTGGTCTCCATGGCATGGGAGGGGCAAGAGCCCCTCCGAGATTGGATATGTCTCTCTGTCTCTCTTTGTTTCAGCGTTCTGATTCTGCCCTTTCACCGTTTCTTTTATATCTGGAGATCCGCAACTCCAATTGGATTGAAACCTTCGCCCAGATTTTTCTTTGAAAATTAGCTTTCTTGTGGCAAAAGAAGAGCGTCAACCGCCTTACAGGGTGCCCACGAGGGTTAGGGGCGCGCCTGCCCCCTGGTGCACGCCCCCTGCCTCGTGGCCCCCTCGAGCATCGTCTCATGTTGGTTTTTCTTCCCAAAAATCATAAATATTCCAAAAATGATCTCCGTTCGTTTTTATCCCGTTTGGACTCCGTTTAATAGGGAGTTTCTGCGAAACATAAAACATGCAACAAACAGGAACTGGCACTGGGCACTGGATCAATATGTTAGTCCCAAAAATAGTATAAAAATTTGGCAAAAGTATATGAAAGTTGAATAATATTGGCATGGAACAATCAAAAATTATAGATACGATGCAAACGTATCAGCATCCCCAAGCTTAATTCCTGCTCGTCCTTGATTAGGTAAATGATAAAAAAAGATAATTTTTGATGTGGAATGCTACCTAGCATAATCTTCATCATATGTCTAAATCATGGCATGAATATTAAGACACGAGTGATTCAAAGGAATAGTCTATAATTTGACATAAGAACAATAATACCTCGAGCATACTAATAAAGCAATCATGTCTTTTCAAAACAACATAGCCAAAGAAAGTTATCCCTACAAAATCATATAGTTTGTCTATGCTCCATCTTCATCACACAAAATATTCAAATCATGCACAACCACGATGACAAGCCAAGCAATTGTTTCATACTTGTGACATTCTCAAACCTTTTCATATTTCACGCAATACATGAGTGTGAGCCATGGATATAACACTATAGGTGGAATAGAGTATGATGGTGGAGGTTGTGTGGCGAAGACAAAAAGGGAGAAAGTCTCACATCGACGCGGCTAATCAATAGGCTATGGAGATGCCCATCAATTGATGTCAATGCAAGGAGTAGGGATTGCCATGCAATAGATGCACTAAGAGCTATAAGTGTATGAAAGCTCAAACTGAAACTAAGTGGGTGTGCATCCAACTTGCTTGCTCATGAAGACCTCGGGCATTTGAGGAAGCCCATCATCGGAATATACAAGCCAAGTTCTATAATGAAAATTCCCACTGGTATATGAAAGTGACAATATAGGAGACTCTCTATATGAAGAACATGGTGCTACTCTGAAGCACAAGTGTGGTAAAAGGATAGTAACATTGCCCCTTCTCTCTTTTTCTCTCATTTTTTTCTCTTTTCCTTTTTTTGAATAGGCTTCTTTGGCCTCCCTTTTTTTTATTTAGGCTTCTTTGGCCTCTCTTTTTTTATAAAGTCTAGAGTCTCATCCCGACTTGTGGGAGAATCATAGTCTCCATCATCCTGTCCTCACTGGGGCAATGCTCTTATAATGATGATCATCACACTTTTATTTACTTACAACTCAATATTACAACTTGATATTAGAACAAAGATATGACTCTATATGAATGCCTCCAGCGGTGTACCGGGATGTAATGATCTAGCATAGCAAAGATATCAAAAAACGGACAAGCCATGAAAATATCATGCTAGCTATCTTACGATCATGCAAAGCAATATGACAATGAATGCGCAAGTCATGTATATGATGATGATGGAAGTTGCATGGCAATATATCTCGGAATGGCTATGGAAATGCCATGATAGGTAGGTATGGTGGTTGTTTTGAGGAAGATATAAGGAGGCTTATGTGTGATAGAGCGTATCATATCACGGGGTTTGGATGCACCGACGAAGTTTGCACTGACTCTCGAGGTGAGACAGTGCAATGCACGGTACCGAAGAGGCTAGCAATGATGGAAGGGTGAGAGTGCGTATAATCCATGGACTCAACATTAGTCATAAAGAACTCACATACTTATTGCAAAAATTTGTTAGCCTTCTAAACAAAGTACTACGCGCATTCTCCTAGGCGGATAGATTGGTAGGAAAATACCATCGCTCGTCCCCGACCGCCACTCATAAGGAAGACAATCAATAAATAAATCATGCTCCGACTTCATCACATAACGGTTCACCATACTTGCATGGTACGGGAATCACAAACTTCAACACAGGTATTTCTACAATCCACAACTACCCACTAGCATGACTCTAATATCACCATCTTTATATCGCAAAACTATTGCAAGGAATCAAACATATCATATTCAGTGATCTACAAGTTTATGTAGGATTTTATGACTAACCATGTGATTGACCAATTCATGTCATCTCTCTAAATAGATATAAGTGAAGCAAGAGAGTTTAATTCTTTCTACAAAAGATATGCCCACGCTCTAACAAATATAAGTGAAACAAAAGAGCATTCTACAAATGGCGGTTTTCTATGTGAAGAGAAACATGCAATCCAAACTTCAAATGATATAAGTGAAGCACATGAAGCATTCTATAAATCCATACTCAAAAAAAATATAAGTGAAGTGCAATGAGCATTCTATAAATCAACCATGGACTATCTCATACCAACATGGTGCATAAAAGAAAAATGAAAACTAAATGCAAAAGATGCTCCAAGATTTGCACATATCGCATGAACGAAACGAATTCGAAAACATACTGATACTTGTTGAAGAAAGAGGGGATGCCTTCTGGGGCATCCCCAAGCTTAGACGCTTGAGTCTCCTCGAATACTTACTTGGGGTTCCTTGGGCATCCCCAAGCTTGAGCTCTTGCCTCTCCTCCTTTCCCTCATATCGAGACCTTCTCGATCAAACACTTCATCCACACAAAACTTCAACAGAAAACTCGGTAAGATCCATTAGTATAATAAAGCAAATCACTACTCTAAGTACTGTTGCAAACCAATTCATATTTTGTTTTTGCATTATAGCTACTTTAATATAAGATTTCCATGGCTTAATCCACTGATAGAAATTGATAGTTTCATCAAAACAAGTAAACTAAGCATCAAAAACATAATCTGTCAAAAACAGAATAGTCTGTAGTAATCTGAACATTCACCATACTTCTGGTACCCCAAAAATTCTACCCGAATTAGGAAACATAAACAATTTGTACATCAAGACAGTGCAAAAAGAATGAGAACAGTTTGACATTCCAGTAAAAATTGTAAAATAGCGGACTACAGCCAAAGTTTCTGTCCTGCACCGCACAAACCAACAAGCATTGTAAACATCCTAAAGGCAAACCTTGGCACATTATTTTTATAATACAATGGAATTGTACAAGGGGATAATTATTTTTTTTGAAAAGTTTCTGTAATCAAGTTTCGCAAAGTTTCGGTGAGCATGAACAAAGTTCAAGGCTAGCTCCCACTTTAATAATGCTCGTCTTTCTCACTTTCGCTTTCCTTTTTGAAAATTTTTGGGTTCCCCTCTTGATTTTGTTTGTTTTTAAACTATATGGAAGCACTCAACAGAAATAAATGACTCTCTAAAACTTCTGGGTTGTCTCCCTGGCAGCACTTTCTTTAAAGCCATTAAGCTAGGCATAAAGTGCTCAAGTAATGGATCCACCCGGATCCCAAGGTATATCAAAGCCAATTTTAATTAACAATGATTTGTAATTTATTAGTGAGCACAAAGTAACATATATCATGCAACAACGAAGTCTAACTCTCTTCCTATGCATCGCATGTCATAAAAGAACAATTCATGCACATCAAGTAAAGGCCAATGCATAGTATAAGGAGTTTCTTACAATTTTATCATATTGGAAACATAGAGAGGTGGAGATATAGTTCCTCTCTCATAATAATTGCAAGTAGGATCAGCAAGCACATGCATATTATATCTATCAAAATCATCATGTGTAGTAGTAAAACGCAACCCATCAATATAATCCTTAATAAGGGAAAACTTCTCCAATATAGTGTAGTAGGGAGAATTCAAAAAGATAATAGGACTATCATGCGTGGGTGCAATAGCAACAATTTCATGTTTAACATAAGGAACTATAGCAAGTTCATCTCTAAAAGCTTCATTCATATTGGCATCTTGGTCATCAAAAAGGGATATTTCATACAAATTGAAGGGATCATAGCAATCATCATAGCAATCATCCTTCGGTAAGCACGAAGGGGAACTAAACACTGTATGAGTTGAAGAGTTACTCCCATTAGAAGGTGGGCACGGGTAGCTAATCCGCCCTACCTCCTTTTGTTCTTCGCTCTCCTCATCATCTTTTTCATCCAATGAGCTCACAGTTTCATCAATTCCTTCTTCCGTAGATTCCTGCAAAATATTTGTCTCTTCTTGGATAGCGGAGACTTCCTCAATAAATGCATCAATATCGGAATTGAATTCATAATTCTCATAGAAATATTTAAGTATAGCAGAATTTTCAGGTCTATAAACTAAATCATCAAAATCTTCAAACTCTTTAAACAAAGATTCAATTTCATAAGCACCCATAAAAGCAACAAATTCTTCTATTTGTTCCACATCATAGTAATCATATATACCATTAGCATAAGAAGCTAAGGTTTTATTATCATTGAATTTGCATGAAAAGGGAAGGTATGAAGCCTTCATCCTAGAGCAACAAGTATAATCATATCTCAAGCATGGTTGCCTAGCATACCAATACAACATATAAATTTGATCCCATAATAGTTTCCCTTTTTGTGTCAAGCGATAATCCCTAAAGTATTCACGTTGATCCAAAATGTCTCCCATAACATAATTGAATGGGGTTTTCTCAGGATTATCAAAGTAGTACATAATTTCTTTCACATAACGAGCATCGAGGGTTTTAGGAGGTTCCCCATCTCCACGAGTAGCAAGTACACCTAATTTTTTTGGTATTTCGTGTTCCATATCCATAACTAAAGATAGAGAACAACTTATAACAGCAAATAAAAATTACTTAGTGATAAAGCAAACAAGCACACACGAGAATATTCACCCCACGCTATGACTCCCCGGCAACGGCGCCAGAAAAAGGTCTTGATAACCCACAAGTATAGGGGATCAATTGTAGCCTCTTTCGATAAGTAAGAGTGTCGAACCGAACGAGGAGCTAAATGTAGAGCAAATATTCCCTCAAGTTCTATCGACCACCGATACAACTCTACGCACGCTTGACGCTCGCTTTACCTAGAACAAGTATGAAATTAGAAGAACTTTGTAGGTGTTGTTGGATAGAATTGCAAGATAATAAAGAGCACGTAAATAAAAAGTAGGGGCTGTTTAGATGAAGACACAACTAAGTTAGTTTTAGTAGAGAGCTTTTTATCACGAGAAAATTATTTGTCTCTAGGCAATCGATAACTAGACCAGTAATCACTATTGCAATTTTATTTGAGGGAGAGGCATAAGCTAACATACTTTCTCTTCTTGGATCATATGCACTTATGATTGGAACTCTAGCAAGCATCCGCAACTACTAACGATCTTACGGTAAAACCCAACCATAGCATTAAAGCATCAAGTCCCCTTTATCCCATATGCCACAACCCCCTTACTCGGGTTTATGCTTCTGTCACTCAAGCAACCCACTATAAGTGAATCATGAACATATTGCAACACCCTACAGCGGGAATCCCTCACGCTTGCACGACACAGATGGCACAATAGGACAGCACCAATAATAAAACATGCAACTCAAACCAATCACGATGATCAATTAACCCATAGGACAAAATGGATCTACTCAAACATCATAGGATAGCCATACATCATTGGGAAATAATATATAGCGTTGAGCACCATGTTTAAGTAGAGATTACAATGGGTAAAAGAGAGATTACACTAATGCATAGAGGGGGGAAGAGTTGGTGATGAGGGCGGTGAAGTTGTTGGTGTAGATCGCGGTGATGATGATGGCCCCCGGTAGCGCTCCGGCGCCACCGGAAGCAATGGGGAGAGCCCCCCCCCCTTCTTCTTATTCTTCCTTGACCTCCTCCATAGATGGGAGAAGGGTTTCCCCTCTGGTCCTTGGTCTCCATGGCATGGGAGGGGCGAGAGCCCCTCCGAGATTGGATATGTCTCTCTGTCTCTCTCTGTTTCTGCATTCTGATTCTGCCCTTTCACCGTTTCTTTTATATCCGGAGATCCATAACTCCGATTGGATTGAAACCTTCACCCAGATTTTCTCCGAAAATTAGCTTTCTTTTGGCAAAAGAAGAGCATCAACCGCCTTATGGGTTGCCCACGAGGGTCAGGGGCACACCCCCTGCCTCGTGGCCCCCTCGGGCACCGTCTCGCGTTGGTTTTTCTTCCCAAAAATCATAAATATTCCAAAAATGATCTCCGTCCATTTTTATCCCGTTTGGACTCCGTTTGATATGGGGTTTCTACGAAACATAAAACATGCAACAAACAAGAACTGGCACTGGGCACTGGATCAATATGTTAGTCCCAAAAATAGTATAAAAAGTTGCCAAAAGTATATGGAAGTTGAATAATATTGGCATGGAACAATCAAAAATTATAGATACGACGGAGATGTATCAGTAAGGAACTGCCATCTAGCTCTGCACTTGATTCTCCTTCTATTATGAGTAAACTTGCGACACGTAAAACTGCTTCTGCTATTAATTCTGATATGCCGCATGTTATTGATGATGCCACTTCTGTTATGCATGATACTTGTGATGAAACTACTTCTATGCTTGATACTACTGTGCCATTAGGTGAATTTCTTGATGAACAACTTGCTAGGGCTAGGGAGAATGAAATTATTGAAACTGATAATATTGATGATAGTGATGATGAAGGTTCTCCCCCTAGATATGAATTGCCTGTTGGTCGTGAGGGTTATGTTATGGATGAAGAAACTGCTAGAGATTTTCCTTCTTGCAATGATAGATCAGATCTTAAGAAATTATAAAGCTGAAACAAAAGACTTTGAATGCAAGAATGAAACATGACCCGGCTTTTGCTACTTCACCTATCTTTGTTACTGATAAGGATTATGAATTCTCTGTTGATCCTGAGATAATTACTTTGGTTGAATCTGATCCTTTTTATGGCACTGAATCTGAAACTGTAGTGGCACATCTTACTAAGTTAAATGATATAGCCACCCTGTTTACTAATGACGAGAAATCTCGCTATTATTATATCCTTAAAATATTTCCTTTCTCATTAAAGGGTGATGCTAAGACATGGTTTAATTCTTTTGATCCTGGTTGTGTGCGTAGTCCCCAGGATATGATTTACTATTCTCTGCTAAATATTCCCTGCTCATAAGAAACAAGCTGCCTTAAGGGAAATATATAATTTTGTGCAAATCGAAGAAGAGAGTCTCTCGCAAGCTTGGGGGAGGCTTCTACGATTACTTAATGCTTTGCCTGATCATCCTCTTAAGAAAAATGAAATACTTGATATCTTCTATAATGGACTAACCGATGCTTCAAAGGACCATCCGGATAGTTGTGCTGGTTGTGTTTTCAGGGAAAGGACAGTCGACCAAGCTGATTTGCTATTGAATAATATGTTGGCCAATGAAAATAATTGGACACTTCCTGAACCAATTCCTAATCCAACTCCGAAGAAAAGTGGTGTTCTATTTCACAGTCCTGAAGATATGCAAGAGGCAAAGAAATCTATGAAAGAGAAAGGTATTAAAGCCGAAGATATTAAAAATTTACCTCCTGTTGAAGAAATTCATGGCCTCAATATACCACCTAAAGAAATACAAGGTCTTGATAACCCGACACAGGTTGTGAAGGTAAACTCTCTTTATAGATATGATAAAGTTGAAATCCCGTCTACTAAGTTTGCTAGCCAATGCCTAGATGAATTTGATGATTTTATGGATAAACAAGCAAATTTCAATGATTATGTTAGTAGACAATTGAAAAATAATTCTTATATGATTGGAAGCTTGAGTGATTATATGTCTAGAGTTAAGAGTGAACTTAAACTCACTAGTAAACATGTTTCTATGGTCACTACTCAAGAAGAACAAGTACTTAAGCCTCAGAATGAATTGCTTGATGAACTAAATAATAAACATGATTTTGCTGTTAGAGTGGCTACTAGAACTGGTAAAATGACTCAGGAACTTTTGTATCCTGAAGGCCACCCTAAGAGAATTGAACACGATTCTCAGAAAAATACTTTAGATGCTCATAGTCCTTCTAAAAAGAAGAAAAAGAAAAAGATAGGACTTTGCATGCTTCTAGTGAACCTATTGTAGAAACACCTGAGAATTCTAATGATATTTCTATCTCTGATGCTGAAACACAATCTGGAGATGAACATGAACCTAATGATAATGCTAATAATGATGTTCATGTAGATGCTCAACCTAGCAATAACAACTATATAAAAATTGAACCTGTTGTTGATCTTGATAACCCACAATCAAAGAAACAACGTTATGATAAGAGAGACTTCGTTGCTAGGAAGCATGGTAGGGAAAGAGAACCATGGGTTCAGAAACCCATGTCATTCCCTCTTAAACCATCCAAGAAAAAGGATGATGAGGACTTTGAGCGCTTTGCTGAAATTATTAGACCTATTTTCTTACGTATGCGCTTAACCGATATGCTTAAGACGAACCCTTATGCTAAATACATGAAAGATATCATTACGAATAAAAGGAAAATACATGAGGCTGAAATCTCCACCATGCTTGCTAACTATACTTTTAAGGGCGGAATACCTAAGAAACTTGGTGATCCCGGAGTACCCACTATACCATGCTCCATTAAAAGAAATTATGTTAAAACTGCTTTATGTGATCTAGGAGCCGGTGTCAATGTTATGCCTCTTTCCTTATATCGTAGACTTGAATTAAATAAGTTGACACCTACTGAGACATCTTTGCAAATGGCCGATAAATCAATTGCTATACCTGTCGGTATTTGTGAGGACGTGCCTGTTGTTGTTGCGAATGTTACTATCTTAACAGACTTTGTCATTCTTGATATTCTTGAGGACGACAGTATGTCAATTATCATTGGTAGACCCTTTTTAAATTCTGCAGGTGCTATTATTGATTGCAACAAAGGCAATGTCACCTTTCATGTTAATGGTAATGAGCATACGGTACACTTTCTGAGGAAACAACCTCAATTTCACAGCATAAATTCTATTGGGAAAATGCCATCAATTATTATTGGAGGTTTCAAATTCCTCTTCCTACTGCAAAGAAAAAGTATGATATCCTTATTATTGGGGATGTTTATATCCCTGTTGAGGTAACCTAGTGTAACTTTGAAATTTCTCCGGTTTCATGTGATTCGGAATGATTTTGTTAACAAGACTTGATCAACCTTGTTAGTGGATTCCTTCTGATGAGCATGAGATGGATGAAGTTAGAAGGCACAGCCTTCTATACCCTCTCTTTACTTCCTGTTAATTAGAATAAATAAAGTAGAAATATTATATTACGTCTGTTTTCTGAATTATCTATGCAATAAAAAATATCCCGAAAATGAAAGTTCTCCAAATGCCATGCCAATTTAATATGATTTTTTCTGGAATATTTGAGAATATCTGGCACTGAG
>NC_057795.1:584195282-584213920 GCF_018294505.1 Triticum aestivum
CACTTATTCATGCACCCACACACTCTTTCTTCCTTCCAAAAATATCACTACCAAGCTCAACCACGAGTTCTAGCTCGTTTTGCTGCCATTTTCGATCTCCTTGCTCAAAGCTCCATTCACAAAAGTGCTTTGGCGGATTGTTCTTTGTATGTGACTCCTCCAATGATCCAATTAGTTTTTGTTCTAGTGCTCTGTTCATTGCAATTTCTTACTGCTTAGGTGACCCTGTTCTTGAGCTTGCATGTTAAATTTGTGGTCCCAAGTAATTCTAATGCATGACAGAGGCTCTAGGCACTTGTGGGAGTAGTTGCTATCAATTTCATTGAGTTTGTTTCACTTCTATTTTGAGTCAATAAAAATTTCAGAAATTTTCCAGAAGAAGAAATATGTTCAGGAAAATGTATCAAGGTGGTTCTTCAAGGAAGAAAGGACCCAGGCTCGCAATACATGAGCAAGATGATGAACCACCAAGGGTAGCTGACGAGCGGCCTTGCGAATGGCCGTCAGAGCAGTTTATGGTCGAAGTGGGCATCAAGGATGAATTTGATGCATATGTGCGTAATGCTAACCTTGAGGAATTCATGCAAGATAAGTGCCCTCAATACCGATATTTAACTGATACATTTGTGAGAAGGTTTAAATTTACATCTTCGTGCAATTCTCAAGTGTCCTGTTTGATATTTATGATAAATCATATACCATGGACCTAGAAGATTTTACTACTGCTTGTAAACTCCCGCGGTGGGGAAGTGTCAATGAACCTCGTAAATCTGAATATAAAGACTTTCTTGCTAGTATTACTGTGGGGGAATCTAGAGAAATAGCACAAGCTACCATAGGGAGCATTCATTTTCCTGCTATACATTATTTTGCTCTCTTCATTAGTAGATGCATTAACGATAAATATGAAGCATGTCACATGTGTGTTCTTGATCTTTGTGTTCTCAAGAGTGCTGTATTAGGTGATAAACAATACATCTTGGGGGCAATTGTTGCACGTAGGTTGCATCATAATGGTTTAGCTGGAGACTTGTTTGGAGGAATTTATGCGACCCGTGTGGCCAATTATATTGATATGCCTATATATGAAAATGATACGAAGTTGCTTCCCGCTTATTTAGATTATAATGTCGTGGTTAGTCATCATTTTCTTGAAAGGAATGAACAATTCCTCCAGTATCAACTAATCTTTGACAAACGTCGCGCTGTCCATATTACTCTTCCTACTCATGCCCTTTTTGATTATCAGGCAAAAAGAAGATATGTTATAACCAAGGAGGAGGTGAATGAGTACGAGAGGAGGACGGAAGCAGCTCACCGCCATGCTGCAGCGCAGGAGGCAATGGCTGCTACATCGCAGTACGACCCCAGTTACAACTTCGGATATCAGCCAGGCTACCCATGGCCATAGACCAACTTAGGCCACAAGCCTAAGCTTGGGGGAGTACGTATTCCTCACCGACTTTACATTCATGTTCACACACTCATTCTAGTGTCGGTGCTCATACTCTTTCATTGTACTATCCATGCTAGTTTAATTTCTTTTTCTAGCTTTCTTCTTGTGTGTTAGATAAACCTTAAGAAAAAAAATTAGTTAGTTTAATTTCCATGCCTGTAGTAGTAATAATTAAAAGAAAAAACTCAAAAATATTTCTCATTCTTCTTTTTGCTTGTTGGGAGCTTTCCCGTGTAAATAGTTTTATTTATTTTCTTTCCTTTGGGGGTCGAGAGGAGAAGACTATAATGAAAATGTCTAAGTGGCTCTCATATGCATAATTGATTTACATTAACCAAGAGCCCATATTACCTTGTCTTCTCTCTTGAAATGAATGCTTGCAGATTCCAGCTTAGTCCCATGCACGTGCACTATTATTATTATCCACACCGTTCGGTTGTGCAAGTGAAAGGCAATGATGATATATGATGAAATGATTGGGATAAGAGGAGCTGGTATGAACTCGACCTCTCTTGTTTTTGTAAATATGATTAGCTAATCGTTCCTGATTCAGCCTATTATGAATAAACATGTTTGCAATAATAATTAGAGATTATAGTTGCTTATGCCATGCTTAATTAGCTATGAGTTTATAATGGTTTACCTTGTGTGCCAACATGCTATTAAAATGGTTGTGATGTGGTATGATAGGGTGGTATCCTCCTTTGAATGAATTTAGTGACGCGACTTGGCACATGTTCACGCATGTAGTTGAAACAGAATCAACATAGCCTTCATGATATTTATGTTCATGGTGGATTATATCCTACTCATGCTTGCACTTAGTGTCTATTAATTTTAATGCATGTTCATGACTGTTGTCGCTCTCTCAGTTGGTCGCTTCCCAGTCTTTTTCTAGCCTTCACTTGTACTAAGCGGGAATACTGCTTGTGCATCCAAACTCCATAAACCCAAAGTTATTCCATAAGAGTCCATCATACCTTCCAATATGCGGTATCTACCTGCCGTTCCAAGTAAATTTGTATGTGCCAAACTCCAAACCTTCAAATGAAATTTTGTTTTGTATGCTCGAACAACTCATGTATCAACTAGGGTTGTCTGTATCTTCCATGCTAGGCGTGTTATTCTCAAGAGGAGTGGACTCCGCTCCTCATTCACGAGAAAATGGCTGGTCACTGGGATGCCCAGTCCCATGCTCAAATCAAATCAAAATAATTAAACAAAACTCCCCCATGATTGTTGTTAGTTGGAGGCACCCGTTGTTTCGGGCAAGCCATGGATTGGTGCTTGTTGGTGGAGGGGGAGTATAAGCTTTACCATTCTGTTTGGGAACCGCCTATAATGTGTGTAGCATGGAAGATATCGAGATCTCATAGTTGTTATGTTGACAGTGAAAGTACACCGCTCAAAATGTTATTATCTCTGTTTCAAAATCGAGCTCTAGCACCTCTACAAATCCCTTCTTCCCTCCGCGAAGGGCCTATCTATTTACTTTTATGTTGAGTCATCACCCTCTTATTTAAAAGCACCCGCTGGAGAGCACCGCGATCATTTGCATGCATTACTATTAGTTTATATTGGGTATGACTATGACTGGATCTCTTTTACCATGAATTACAATGTTTAGTCAGTCCCTGATCTTTAAAGGTGCTCTGCATTTATGTTTTGCGGTCTCATAAAGGGCTAGCGAGATACCATCTTGTTATATCATATTATAATTGTTTTGAGAAAGTGTTGTCATCCGAGTTTTATTATTATTGCTCGTTAGTTGATTATGCCATTGATATGTGTAAACATGAGACCTAAATGTTATTGTGAATGTGGTTAGTCATAATCTTTGCTGGAAACTTGAATGCTGGCTTTACATATTTACAACAACAAGAGCAAACAGAGTTTGTAAAAGTTTTTCTTTATCACATTCAGTTTATCAATTGAATTGCTTGAGGACAAGCAAAGGTTTAAGCTTGGGGGAGTTGATACGTCTCCGTCGTATCTACTTTTCCAAACACTTTTGCCCTTGTTTTGGACTCTAACTTGCATGATTTGAATGGAACTAACCCGGACTGTTGTTGTTTTCAGCAGAACTGCCATGGTGTTATTTTTGTGCAGAAATAAAAGTTCTCGGAATGACCTGCAAATCCACGGAGCAACTTTTCAAAATTAATAAAAAATACCGGCGAAAGAATTAGCGTTAGGGGGCCCACACCCTGGTCACGAGGGTGGGGGGCGCGCCCCCTGCCTCGTGGGCCCCCTGGACGTCCATCGACCTCAACTCCAACTCCATATATTTGCTTTCGCAGAGAAGAAAATAAGAGAAGAAGGATTCATCACGTTTTGCAATACGGAGCCATCGCAAGCCCTAAAACCTCTCGGCAGGGCTGATCTGGAGTTCGTTCGGGGCTCCGGAGAGGGGAATATGTCGCTGTCGTCATCATCAACCATCCTCTGTCACCAATTTCATGATGCTCACCACCGTGTGTGAGTAATTCCATCGCAGGCTTGCTGGACGGTGATGGGTTGGATGAGATTTACCATGTAATTAAGTTAGTTTTGTTAGGGTTTGATCCCTAGTATCCACTATGTTCTGAGATTGATGTTGCTATGACTTTGCTATGCTTAATGCTTGTCACTAGGGCCCGAGTGCCATGATTTCCGATCTGAACCTATTATGTTTTCATGAATATATGTGATTTCTTGATCCTATCTTGCAAGTCTATAGTAACCTATTATGTGTTATGATCCATTAACCCCGAAGTGACAATAATCGGGAAACTTATCGGTGATGGTCGTAGTTTGAGGAGTTCATGTATTCACTAAGTGTTAATGCTTTGGTCCGGTTCTCTATTAAAAGGAGGCCTTAATATCCCTTAGTTTCCATTAGGACACCGCTGCCACGGGAGGGTACGACAAAAGATGTCATGCAAGTTCTTTTCCAAAAGCACGTATGACTATATTTGGAATACATGCCTACATTACATCGATGAACTGGAGCTAGTTCTATGTCACCCTATGTTATTACTATTACATGAGGAATCGCATCCGACATAATTATCCATCACTGATCCATTGCCTACGAGATTTTCACATATTGTGCTGTGCTTAGTTACTTTACCATTGCCACTGTTACAATTACTACAAAACTGCTACTGTTACTTTTGCTACTGTTACCATTACTTCCATACTACTTTGCTACTAAATACCTTGCTACAGATACTAAGTTATCCAGGTGTGGTTGAATTGACAACTCAACTGCTAATACTTGAGAATATTCTTTGGCTCCCGTTGTGTCGAATCAATAAATTTGGGTTGAATACTCTACCCTCGAAAACTGTTGCGATCCCCTATACTTGCGGGTTATCAGATGGCTCGGGACTCTTCTGGCCCAACTCTTTTGCTTCGGGGGCTTCTTCTGGTCCATAAAAAATCCACAAAAATTGGCAGGTCAATTGGACTCCGTTTGGTATTCCTTTTCTTTAAAACTCAAAAACAAGTAAAAAATAGAAACTGACACTAGGCTCTAGGTTAATAGGTTGGTCCCAAAATTCTTATAAAATAGCATATAAATGCATATAGAACATCCAAAATAGATAATATAATAGCATGGAACAATCAAAAATTATAGATACGTTGGAGACGTATCAGCTTCTTGGGCGTGTATGGGAAGACAAAAGATACACCGGAGGCACAGGAGGACCAGCAACGTATGCATGGAAAGGACGGCATACATCAGGGTCATGCCAACTATGCTCTTACCAAAGAAGAGAAGAGAATCTTCTTTGAATGCTTGCTCATTATGAAGGTCCCTTCTGGCATCTCATCGAATATAAAGGGAATAATAAATATGGCAGAGAAAAAGTTTCGGAACCTAAAGTCTCATGACTACTATGTGATTATGACGCGGTTGCTTCCAGTTGCATTGAGGGGGCTTCTACCGGAAAACATTCGATTAGTCATTGTGAAGATGTGTGCATTCCTCAATGCAATCTCTCAGAAGGTAATCAATCCAGAGATCATATCAAGGTTGGAGAATGATTTGGTGCAATGTCTTGTCAGTTTCGAGTTGGTGTTCCCACCATCCTTCTTCAATATCATGAGCACGTCCTAGTTTGCCTATGTGAAGAGATTGCCGTTCTAGGTCCTGTATCTCTACACGATATGTTCCCCTTTGAGAGGTTCATTGGAGTCTTAAAGAAATATGTTCATAATTGTGCTAGGCCAGAAGGAAGCATCTCCATGGGCCATGAAAATGAGGAGCTCATTGAGTTTTGTGTTGACTTTATTCCTTACCTTAAGACGATTGATGTTCTTGAATCGCCGCATAAGGGCAGACTGGGTGGAAATGGCACGCTAGGACCGGATCAAATAATATGTATGGACGGACATTCTCTCACTGAAGCACACTACACAGTTCTATAAAAATCCGCCTTGGTGGCTCCGTATATGGAGGAATACAGCAATATTCTAAGCTCCAAATACCCGGAGCAGTCTAAAGACTGGATTACACGTGAACACACATGGACTTCCGCCGGTTGGTTGCAGGCATGTGCCATGCATGATGACGCTATTGACGATGACAAGTACTTGATGTCCCAGTTACCATCTTCGAATATAATGACTTTCAAGGGTACGGGATAAATGGGAATACATTTTACACGATTGCCCAAGATAAAAAGAGCACCAACCAAAACAGTGGTGTCCGCTTTGATGCAGCAACCAGTAGGGGAAAGGACGCATATTATGGTTACATAGAGGAGATATGGGAACTTGACTATGGAAGTGATTTGAAGGTCCCTTTGTTTCGGTGCAAATGGGTCAATATGACAGCAGGCGGCGTAAAGGAAGACCCGCAGTACAGAATGACAACAGTGGATCTCAACAATCTTGCGTACGCAGACGAACCATTCGTCCTAGCCAATGATGTGGCGCAGGTTTTCTATGTGAAGGACATGTCTACCAAGTCGAGAAAAAGAAAAGATAAAGAAGCGAATACATCATGCGATGAACCAAAGCGCCACATAGTTCTTTCAGGGAAAAGAAACATCGTGGGAGCGGATGACAAGACAGACATGTCAGAAGATTATGAAAAGTTTCATGAAATTGCTCCCTTCATAGTGAATGTTAACCCGAGCATCCAGTTAAATGATGAAGATTGTCCATGGTTACGGTGCAAAGGGACACACGAGACGAAAAAGTTTCACACCCAAAGATCCCACTCTAGGATGTGACCAGCTTTACTGTCATCACTTTCTTCTCTAGTGAATTTCCGGACTTATATATCTGGAAAGTCCCACTTTGGACAAATGAATCTTTGTAATAGTTAGGGTGCTTATGTGTTTTGGCATTTGAAACGTGTACTTGTGTGCTTCGGACAAACGTCATCAATTTTCGACCCTTTCCGACTTCATTTGGTATTTTTCATGCATTTACTGATTTTTTTGAGCTAAATGACCCTGAAATTGAAAAGCACTACAAATGAACTCTGAAAAGGTTGAAAGTTGGCATGGTATCATCATTTCACCCACATAGCATGTGCTAAAAATTTGAGAGTTTTACGGCAAAAACTGGATGCACTTCATGTACAAAATGGACAATCTCTTTCGGAGTATCACAGTTTCGGACGAAAACTCATCTGTTACAAAGGCATTTTATTTTTAAACTTATTTCAACTCCAGACTTCTTGTGCGTTCAGTATGCACCATTAAAAGCCATGTCATCAATTTTCAACCCTTTCTGACTTCATTTGGTATCTTTCATGCATTTACTGATTTTTATGAGCTAAATGACCCTGAAATTGAAAATCACTACAAATAAACTCTGAAAAGGTTGAAAGTTGGCGTGGTATCATCATTTCACCCACATAGGATGTGCTAAAAAGTTGAGAGGGTTACGGTAAAAACTGGATGCACTTTGTGTACAAAATGGACAATCTCTTTCGAAGTATCACGGTTTCGGACGAAAACTCATCTGTTACAAAAGCATTTCATTTTTTAAACTTGTATCAACTCTAGACATTTTGTGCGTCAAGTATGCACCATTCAAAGCCACGCCATCAATTTTCAACCCTTTCTGACTTCATTTGGTATTTTTCATGCATTTACTGATTTTTTATATCTAAATGACCCTGAAATTTAAAAGCACTACAAATGAACTCTGAAAAGGTTGAAAGTTAGCATGCTATCATCATTTCACCCACATAGTATATGCTAAAAATTTGAGAGGGTTACGGAAAAAACCGGACGCACTTCATGTATAAAAATGGACAATCTCCTTCGAAGTATCAGGGTTTCAGACGAAAACTGATCTGTTTCAAAGGCATTTCATTTTTTTAAACTTATATCAACTCCAGAATTTTTGTGCGTTCAGTATGCACCATTCGAAGCCACATCATCAATTTTCAACCATTTCTGACTTCATTTGGTATTTTTCATGCATTTACTGATTTTTTTGAGCTAAATGACACTGAAATTGAAAAGCACCACAAATTAACTCTGAAAAGGTTGAAAGTTGGCATGCTATCATCATTTCACCCACATAGTATATGCTAAAAAGTTGAGAGGGTTACGGCAAAAACTGGACGCACTTCGTGTACAAAATGGACAATCTCTTTCGAAGTATCAGGGTTTCGGACGAAAACTTATCTGTTACAAAGGCATTTCATTTTTTGAAATAACCTAAGTAACACCAAATTGAATATAATGATAAAACACACTAATATTAAACATAAGAAAAATGAATCACTGAAAAATCTTTTTTTAAAGTAAAGTTATTCACAAACTAGTGATTCACATAAATTTCAAATAATTCAAATTTAAACTATGCAAATTTGAACACTACTGGCACTAACAGAAAGTTTGTAATTTTTTGTACCTAAAGAAAAAATATTCACAAAGAAACTCTAAATATAACAAAAAAACAACTCAGAAATAAATAAAAGAAAATAAATAATGCAGAAAAAAGGAAAAAACTAAATAAAAAAGCCCGCCTAGTGGGCCACAGCGGCTTGCGTACGACTATAAACCCGACCTGTAGTTGGGCCAGGATGCAGGCATGCTAGCCCAGTAGGCCTAACAGGGCATCACAGCAGAGGTAGGCCCAGAAGGCCTACATTAGAGAGGAGCTCGAGACAGCAGCCGCGACGGGGCTTATAAGCTGGTGCGGGCGCCCCTCGGCTAGCGAGGTGGGACTAAATTTGCCACCAACCGGGACTAAAGGGGTGCGCTTCCCGCCGCTTGGCCTGGCCAAAACAGACCTTTAGTCCCGGTTGGTGGCTCCAACCGGGACTAAAGGTCCCAACTATATAAACAACACATATGAAAATATCATTTCCCTCTCCCCTATTTCTCCATCGACGACTCATCGCCGCCCCCATCCCCGTCTCCGCCCTCGTCTTCATCATCGCCCCGGCCCGTCCCCGTCGCGCCGTCCCAGCGTTACCGCCCCTGTCGCGCCGTCCCCGTGTCGCCGCCCCCCGTCACCCGCTGTGAGCTCTCCCTCCTCTCCCTCGCCCTCGGCCCGCAATGGCCGCCCCTCCCCGAGCCCACACACACACACATGCATGATGAACACACACACACACACACACACACACACACACACACATTTTCACTAGTATATATGCTTAGATGTTTAGATGTTTATATGTTTTAGATTATTATTTTAGTTTAAATTAGTTGAGATTAGATGTCTAGCCATAGCTTTAGTTAGTTTAGATGTTTCACTTTAATTATTTTAGATTATTATTTTAGTTTTAATTAGTTTGCTTAGTTGAGATAAGATGTCTAGCCATAACTTTAATTAGTTTTTAGTGTTAGATGCTTAATTAGTGTTTCTTTTTCTGTTTTTTAATTTTATATAATGTTGTATATCATAGTATAGAAAAAAATTGCATACAAAAAAGTCGCATTGGAAAAAGTTGCTCAAAATTATATTTGTTAGATGAAGGACTCGAAAAGAAGCATAGGAAAAAGTTGCTTAAAATTTCCTAACAAAATGACATTGCATATATAGGAATATTTTCTCATAAGAATTTGTTATCGACGTGAACGATGCCCGACCCGCATCCTCTCCATCGACCCGTTCGCGATGACGTCCTGCTTCAGAGGCGCCATGTCCAGGACTGGTCTCCGCCAGGCTGGCACTAGGAGGTGCTACCTTCAGGGGCGCGCATCTTGGTGAGGAACCCGGGTCCCGTCATCGACCCGGAGCTTCTTTGGTGGCGGGCTCGTGGGCCACATTCGGTGCGAGGCTTGCGTCCCCCGAGGAGGTGCTACGTCACTGTGTCAAGGAGGACGAGCATGTCCGTCGCTACATGGTTGCGTTGGACGTCAGGTTCTCCAATACCTAGCAGGTTATTCAGGGATCTCACTGGAGCTATGATCGTATGGTGGTTCCTTCTCTTTGGGTGTCCACCACGACTCAACTAGATTATTCGATAGTATTCGATCTACATTAGCTAGAGTGATGTATTTGAGATCTTCGAGACGATGTATTCGAGATTATACTATTTGATAGTATTCGAGATTATATTCGATGATGCATATTATCTACTATGATTCAGTTTTATCTTTCGAGATGCATATCTATTATCTATTATTATTCGAGATGCATATCAATTATCTAGTATTATTCGAGATGCGTACTAAACTGTTTTATGTTTCTCCTGGATCAGTTAAATAAAAGCTATGGCGGACAATACCGGCAGAGAAGGAGAAGAGGCTATGTTTGAGATCATACGCTCCTCGAGCCGGCCATATGAGAATGAAGAAAATGACGGTTCACAATATCTGAACAATAGCAGGGAGGGTGATGATATGATATTCGATGAAGACGACCGAATGGATGGAGTCCAGAACTATGATGATCTTCAAATAGCAAAGACCGGTGAGGTATATTTATATAAGAAGGCATTTGGTGATCCATCACATGTTTTAATTGATTTATATATATATTAACAAATCGATCTTTCTTCTTTCAGCCCTCCGGATCGAGCAAATCAGGAGAAGGCAGCAGGACAGTGCGAGGCCCGGCCAAAAAGTTGAAGGAAGGCGTAAAGTACAACATCGATGCCATCAAATCTAATGGTGACCCGATCGAGCGTAAGAAGAATGCGGGAAAGTTTGTCCGTCCGTGCGGAGTTCTTGTAAAGGACCAAATCCCGATCTCCATTCAAGAATGGAAGAAGCCAGCAAAGAATTGTCCAGATCTTACTTTTGTGGACAAAAGAGAAAAAGATCGGCTTTGGTAATATCTCATGTCACATTTCACGCTATCAGGTCATTTCACAGCTAAAGATGTGGAGAAAGTCAAGAACATTGCTCTTAGGATGATGGCGATAGCGTTCAACAACCACAAGAAAACTGTATCGGACAAGTACCTCAAAGAAGGAAAGAAGACTCCAGAATTCAAGGGAACACTAGAGAAGCAAATAAATCACTGGGACGCTTTCATGAAATTCAAGGAATCAGGATTAGCTCGGGAATGGTCCAGAATAAACAAGATCAATGCCTCGAAGAAGATATGGCACCATAAGCTAGGGTCAGGTGGCTACGAGGTGGCCCGGCCTAAGTGGGATCTCGCTCAGCAACAAATGATGGATGCAGGGGTCACTCCAATTACATTGAGCTGACCCCCAGGGTCTGGACTTGGTTCTATGTGCATGGGGGCTCGTTGGACCCAAAGACAGGGGAGTTTTGGAGCGGGCAAGCCTTAAAGGCGCCACCGACAGTTTACTTGTTGTAACCGAAGAGGCACGCACGGGTGTGTTCACGCCCAACAGAGAGAACGACGAGCTTACGAGCGCCCTCAAGAACCCTGAACACCCAGGAAGAACACGAGGCATGGGCGTTGTTCCGTGGTATGAGGGGTTTAAGCACTAGAACGCTGACTACAGAAGTCGTGCAAGAAAGAAGATGGCGGAGGAGAAGAAGAGGAAGCTGGAGGAGAAGCAGAGGAAGCAGGAAGCAGACCGCCTTCAAGGCCTAGAATTAGCGCACGCGGAGTTGGCACTCGCTTTCCAGCGGCAGCAACAACAGATTGACGAAATCAGCCAGGGAAGGGGGTCTCAGCAGCGGCAGGAGCTAGCGGATCTAGCATTGGATAGGACCATCTCATCCATGCCGAGAAGCAGCGTGTGTTCCGCCCTAGGCGATGAGGCACTGCTGGATAGAGACCCTATGGATGACATCATGGATAACACTAATTGTGAGCTACACTTCAAAATGAAGAACATATCCATCAAGGTGGCGGACGACATTGCTTATACAAATCCCTCTGAAGCAACCTTCCATTGCAATCCGATTCCAGCTGCCTATGCTCGTGTCACGGTTGATGAAGTGGTGGCAGAATATTCAGGGCTACAGCTTGAAATTCCTGGAGGTGACGACGAGCGCACACTAGGACAGGCCATTCATCGTATCATTCTATGGAGAAAGGATTGCATCGTCTTTCCAAGGCCACCGACACCGCGTTCGCCGGTTCCTCCTCCAAGTTCGCCACCGCGTCAGGAGTCAACTCCAGCTCCTCCAAGTCAGCCACCGCCTCTGTAGACTCCTGCTCCTCCAAGTCTGCCAATGGGTGAGCCCACTCCTGCTCCTCCAAGTCCGGCACTGCCGCGTGATCCCACTCCTCTTACAAGTCTCGCACCACCACGTAAGCCCACTCCTTCTCCTCCAAGTCCGGCACCGCGTCAGCCCAGTCCCCCCCTCCAAGTCATCAACCACTGCGTCAACCGTCTCTGCCGTCTAAGCAACAGCGGAAGAGAGCCGCCGCAGCTCCGGCGGCTAGTGATACAAGTACAAGAGGCAAGAGATACCAATATGGTCCAAGCCTCAAGCCTCTTCCTTGTCGGCCTTACGACCTGACTGATGAGGAAAACGAAGCCGAAGTGCGAGCCCAAGTGGAGGCCCATTCTGGACCGAAACCACCACCGCCACCAAAGGAGATTGTACCTGACCATATCGTTGACCACTTCATTCATATGGCTAGAGCACCAGCTCCCGCGCAGGTTGACTCTGATTATGAGCGCCAAATCAAGAAGTCATTTCTAGCACAGAAAAAGAAGTCGAGCTCGAGCTCAAGCCAAGGAGCTGCAAAAAAAGCGGGAAAACTGTTCCCCAGCTAAGAGAACAGGCGGTGCAATCGATCCCCCTGCTCATTGTACCATCAACACATGTGAGTACCGGCGCTAATCTGCCGGTAATAACTGACGCTCATAAAAGGATGGTTGAAGAGGCCGGTGTCACTGTGGAACAACTCCTAGAGCTCGAGCCCATACCAGGGATTACAGAGGAGGAAGTAAAACGAAAATATGCCCGCGGCCAACCTTTGGTCAAGCGTGAGGAGGTCAAGAAGCTCTCAACCAGAATGTATCAATTGCATCAATGGTACATGAATGAAACCAAGACTACTGATCAATGTCCCTCATGGTGAAAACCAAGGAAGAGTATTACTATAATCAAATGGCTCTGTATGTCGAGTTTATAGAATTGTTTCAGTTATTCAATCAAGATGCAATCGACAAATCCCTCGTCGGTTTCTATTGTCTGTAAGTGATTTCTTTCTGTAATTTAATAATTAAGTTTCTAGCTAGCTCTAGTGCTCGTTGATCATTACCTGTAATTATCCTCACTATATTCTTTTATGTGGTATTGTGTAGAATGAAGATGTATGAAATGAAAAAAGTTGGACGCTATGGCATTGGTTTCATTGACCCAAATACCATTAATGAAGAGACATGGTCACAAGAATTCTATCGAAAAGACACAGAGAAAGGATTGATGGAGTTCTTGAAGCGCCTAAATACCTGTGCAGATATACTACTTCCTTACATCTTCAGATGAGTCACACTGTCTTGTACTACAAAATCTATTTTTGCTTACTAGCTAGATGTTAATAAGTGTATAGGGGGTTTACGGTAGTTGATGAGTTATGCACATGCCCGCTTAATTATACATGCAAACATGTGCGCATGCAGTTTCCACTGGATCTTGTTAATCATTAAAGTTGACGAGGGAACAGTTGAGGTACTCGACTCACTACTAAGTTACTAACTACGCAATCGTGAAGGGGATGGTCAACAGGTAATTTCAATCATTATCAAACTATATGTCGGCCTCTTTAAGTTCATCATTTCCTGATATCAACTAATTAATAACTCATTTTATTAAATTTTTTGCTGGCGGGCAGGCCTTGAGAAAAGTTCATCAAACAGGTTGATGGCCCATGGAAACAAAAGCTCCACTGATATCGACCCAAGGTATTAATTAAGTAGTACTAGCTAGCTAGCTAACATCTCTTTAATTCTAGTTTCAATACCATTAATTAGCATGCTTGATTAATTACTATTTGATTGAATTCTGTTCAATTAAAGGCCCTGAAGCAGACGCCGGGGAATGATTTATGTGCATATTATGTTTGCAAGAACATTCGCATCATGACGTGTGAAAGGAGCAGAACTGACACAAACCAATTGGTACATTTGCCAGAACACTATTAACAACTTTTATATCATTATATAATATATACACACACAACTAATACATGCATATTGATGTCCTTCTTTAAAGATGAAGGACATGCGGGATGAGCTCCTACCAGAGTATCGCGTACGAGCAATTCAAGAGGAAATAACGGATTTTTTTTCTCGACCAGGTCATAGATCCCAAAGGAGAACTCTATTACCCGCTACCGAAACACTACTAGGGAAAAGCTTATAGGCAGACGCTTACTAGTAGCGAGGGTTTATACCCCTCGCTACTGCTACATACTAGTAGCGTGGGTTTTTAACCCTTGGTACTACTAAATTGATAGTACTAGTGCGGGTTTATAACCATCGCTACTACTAAGTGGTCTCAGTCGTGCCCCCACGGGACATGCCATACTAGTAGCACAGGATATAAACCCGCGCTACTACTAAGTTGATAGTAGTAGCGCGGGTTTATAACCCTCGCTACTACTAAGTGGTCTCTACTGTGCGCCACCTGGGACATGCCGTAGTAGTAGCGAGGGGTATAAACCTGCGCTACTACTATCGACCCACAAAGGCATGTGTACACATAGCATGTGGAGGCCCAAATCCAAACCCGACACACTCTTCTGATTCCCCTCCTCCCACCCGCGATTCCCTTCCTCACCCACTGCCACTGCCGCCCTTGCACCTCGGCGCCGCTCGCAAATCCGGTGACCTCCTCTCACACTGTAGACCCCTCCCCTCCCCCTCCATCCTCCTTCTTCTCCGCTGTTGGACGGAGAGGGAAACCAGCAGAGTATCGTCCGTGGCAGCGGCCTGATCCGCCATGGACGAAGCCACTTGCACCTCCTCGCCGGGTCAAGGGTCCCATGACAAGCAGCAGCAGGTCACCGGGCTTCATCTATGCGTTCGGGCGTCGGCTCCAACTCCGGTGGCCACCGGTGAGTTCCTCCTCCTACTCCTCTCTATCTCTATCTTCCTCTTTCTAATAAGTTTCTCTTCTTTTGTAGCAGCAGTAGAAGAGAGGTGCGGGCACAAGCTGTGGGTGGGGAAGCACCATCACCATGGACAACTTCATCCCCTCCAGGACCAGTAGCAGCCATGGATGGAGAGGACGATGACCCCAGCAGAAGCAGCCGCCATGGGTAGAATTTATTTTTTTAATTCTCAATTAGTTAGTAGTAGCGCGGGTACCACGCTACTACTACTAGAAGTAGCAGTAGCGCGGGTACCACCCACGCTACTGCTAGGCAATTACCCCGCGCTATTACTAGGGTTTTTCTTAAGAGTGAAGTAATGCCTCCATGTAATGATCTGCATGCAAATTGTAGGAGAAATTGTATAAACCAACTTGTGTGTGTGTGTGTGTCTCTATTTATACAAACGGTCTATTCTGCTAATATTAGCAGAATAACTATTCTGCACACCACTTCTGCACTGCACGCTGAACGCAAGTGCACGTCATTCTTTGAACCAAGTGTGCTGCAGTACTCACACGAGTGAACTTCTCGTCGGAAAAAACTGCACGCGTTGTTTTTTCGGTACTGTTTTCGCTCTAGTTTTTTAACCATTTATCGGAATGAGGCGTGTAATATACAGTTGAAAAGCTATGGATTAGGCGCAACTTCGACATGTTGAATACTTTTTGAGATTCCACACGATTTAAGAGCAGTATTGAAAATGGTGTGTCCCATGATGAGTGGCAGCAAGCGTTTTTTTGGCGATTTCTTCTAAACCGCTCGTCGGAATGAAGCAAATGATACACCTTGAAAAGATATCATCGAGGCGCATCTTTTTCATATCTATCATTTTCTCTAATTCATTACGGTTGAAGAGCAGTTTCAAATTTACTAAATAGCGGAACTCTGTTTTTCAAATTTTTTGAAATTTTCGGTACTATTTTCACTCCAGTTTTCTAACCGTTTGTCGAAACGAGACGTATAATACGCTGTTGGAAAGCTACGGACAAGGCGCAACTTTCATATGTTGAAATATTTTTGAGATTCCTTACGGTTTTTAGTTAATTTTGAAAACCGTGCGTCTGATGACGAGAGGCAACGGACGTTTTTCGTGAATTTTTTCAAACCGCTCGTCGGAATGACTCAAATGATACACCATCGAAAAGATATCGACGAGGCGCAACTTTTTCATGTAGAACACTCTTTTCGATTCTTTACGGTTTAGAAGTAATTTTGATTTTAACGAAATGCGGACACTCTTTTTTCGCGACACCAAAATCGTCGTAGTTACTGCATCAGACAAAAAACCGCACTGCTTTCCGACCACAAACCGCACTGCATCAGACTGACAAGTGCACTGCATGATTTCTTTTTTGTGGGACGTAAATTTTCACAAATGAGGTAACAAACTGCACTTCTTTAGATTGAAAACCGCACTGCAGCAGACGGTCAAGTGAACTTCATGATTTTCTTTTGTCGGACGTAAACTTTTCTCAGATGAGTTTTTATTGTCTTTTTTAACACTTTTTATGAACGAGAGTGGACCCGAGAGACGGGGGCAATTGAACCGCATCATATATCGAAGTGAACGGCATTACTTTTTTGTTATTTTGCTATTTTTTCTGCATTTTCATGTTGGACGCAAGTGAACAACATCACTCTCAAAAGTGAACCACATTTGAGGACCAAACACACTGCATGTAATGAGAAGCGATGTTCTTCTGAGGTGTTTTTGTTTCGGAGTACCAAGTGAACCACAAAGGAGTTTTATAGGGAACTGTGTGAGAGAACAAAGTGAGCTTCGAAACATACATATCCATTCCTTTTTTTTCTTTTTTTTCTCGTTTTACAAAATGAACCACAAAGGAATTTTAAAATGAACTGCATCTCGGGTAACATTTTCTTACAAAACAAGTCCCTGCAATCTACACATATCATTATTTAACACACAGAAACCTGCATCCACGAACCAGACGAACTGCATTGCCGATCGAGCCAAACTACACTGAGACACCTATCTGCAAGAAAAGTAATACCAAACTGCAATGGGGCAATGGGGCACTACCAAACTGCACGGCTGCGACATCCAGACCCAGAAGCACTTCAGCGATTATTTTACAATAAAAATCCAATAGCTACTGGCCACAAAACCAAGCACACTGCACAAACCATTGTGAACAAAGTGTGAACCCCGGGGCCACCCAGCCGACCTGGACTAGACCATCTCCGGTGGCTACCAACGAATTTTGAAGATGGAAGAGTCGGCGCCTGCAAGTGCACTTCATAGGGAGTCGTCGATGGCCGCATGTGCATGTTGTGTGGACTGCTCCAGCGATTCATCGGAGAGCTGCATTTGAACAAAAAATATCACGTGATGGAGTGAGCTGAACTGCCGTAGGTTTTCAACTTTGTGGCCAACACAGGGAGTGCTTTCGGACCTCCAAATCCATCCTCTTGATCTACGGGAAGCCAGCCAAACAGAAATTGGAGGCACAGTTAGATAACTATAGTACAGATCACAAATCCATCGCCCACATCTAGGGGAAGCCAGCCAAACAGAAATCGGATGCACAACATAGCTAGAACTGACAGCTGAGCATCAAGGGCAGGGTTAGAATAGCTGGTGTGTTCCCATCGACCTGGCTGGCGGTCTGTTTGCGGTGAACAACAAGTGGAAAACTCGATTACACGATCTCGTGTACTGTAATTTTTATGCTTGTAACTGCTGAACGCTGGTAGTTACTTTGCTAGTTTACCATTGGGAACTACTATTATCATGGACATATACTGTTCCAGGCTAGTCTGTCGCGTGATGCCTATGGCATCCACAAAGCATTGAACTGAAACTGATCAGAGAATCATTTTTCTCGAGCAATTAGGAAAACAATGCTGATAATCCAGGAAAGGCCATCTCCCCATACATGCAAAACTATACAGAATGTCACGATTCAAGAAACAGTTTCCTGGGAACCTCAAAAAGCAAACTACAGAGGCATTTTAGGTCACGTTTATCTAATCTTCTCTGGAATCCTCTTGATACCCGGAGCTCCAGCACTCCCTACCAACGGCCTGGCTGTGCATTCATGTAGTAGGGAGGTGCGGAAGGCAGCAAAACAGAAATCGGATGGCACAACATAGCTAGAACTGACAGCTGAGCATGGAAGGAAGACTAACAAAACAAAAATTGCAGAGAGTTCAGCCGGTTCTTACCAACGATTCAGACTCCTACTCGCCGGCGTGGATCTCAGACAGCTTCTGTCCCTTCTTCTCTGATGAAGAAACAAGCAGAGAATAGGATAAAACCAAGATACAGAAGAAACAATCAGGACTTGGGGTTCTGGCGCGAGAGAGAGGGGTCATGCGTGCGTACCGTCATCGACGGTGGAGGCGGCGGCACACTTGCGGGAGTGGGCAGCGGAGATCTCGTAGTACTGCCCTGCGTAGCCCTCGAAGAACTTGCTCATGGTCGCTCCTTCCCCTGATGAATCCGCCGGCATTCGCGGCAGCCGGACCGGATCGAGGCTCGCGAAGCCTCCGGTAGAATCTAGGCGAGTCGAGACAGTCGATGGGTGGGTGGTCGGAGCAAGTTCATTGGGGAGGGGGACGACGGACGAGTATAGGCGGGTGGGGTGCCGTGTTGGCAACCACGATGGAGGGAGGGAGTCCGGCAGCGGCGGGGGAGGGAGGCGGTGTGGTAGTGGGGGCCCAAGGGAAGACCGGATCCGTCGCCGACCAGGACGTGACGACGAGATCTGGC
>NC_057795.1:584214236-584215841 GCF_018294505.1 Triticum aestivum
AGATCTGGCGAGAGGTAGGTGGAGGGGGTGGGCGATGCGGGGGAGAAGGTTGGTAGGAGAGGGAGTGGGTGGGACGGGCACAGTGGAGTGGTGGGGGGAGTTGCCCCGGGGTGGGGGGTGACCGACCGCCACTGGCAGTCCTGACGCAGTGTTAGCAAAATAAGCGATTTAGTGGAATAAGACTTTTAAGGAATTGAGAGTATGTACGTGTAGTATGTAGTATATAACTATGATTAGGTAGTATATATATATACTAACTTTAGGTAGTATATACCATGTTTTGAGTATATTTTTTTTCCGTATAAATATGTACGTATTTTACAAATATAACAAAAACTATGAGTTCATATGTAATTTTTTCATGTAACTTACTTTGAAATATCTTAGTTATAGTATACGAATATATTTAAAATGATAAAGTAATATATATAGTACCACATGGTAGTATATGAGACATATGGGGTAACTACCACCGGATGGTAGGATGGATTTTCCCTATATATATATATATGCGTGAATGGTCGTGCGAGAAAGTCGATGATATATATATATGATCGGTTCTACGAGAAATTCTATTTATATAGATGCATAACGTGTACAATATGTAGTAGCGTAAAATATGTTTTAAATGAAAAAGAATTAAATGGAAAACACAAAATTAAAAAGAAAAATAAATTATAAAAACAAAAAACCCTAAACCTTTTAGTCTCGGTTGGTGTTACCAACGGGGACTAAAGGTCTCCCAGCCCCAGCGCGGGCTCGTGCCACGTGGATATCCATTAGTGCCTGTGCGTGCTGAACCGAGAGTAAAGGGGGGACCTTTAGTCCCCACCCTTTAGTGTCGGTTCTAGAACCGGCACTAACGGGGCCTCATGAACCGGGACTACATCCCTTTTTTGCACTAGATGGTCTATAGACAACCAGTTACTATTTTTGACAGATTTTGAAAGATTGGACATTTAACTTTTGGACGTATTTTCAGAACACCTTACACATATATTCTTCTTACTGGCTATAAAACAAATCTTTTTATTACCTACTTTCAAAACAGAACATATGCACGAATATGTTATATGTATTTGTAGTGTTAAGATATAGTAATCCAGTGTCATAGACCAGTTTTCTAGACCATACACCCAAGAACCTCAACTGTCCAAGAGGATAACTTTTCACATGTTGTTAGCTACTCTGTGATTGTGCGTTTATTTGCATGTTCGGAAATTGGTTCCACGGTACATACAACCAGCATGGTGATTTGTTTTAGCGCGTGCTAACAAGTTAAAATTTGATCACCAATACATCCAAATTAGACTTTAGCAAATTTGCACCTTTATTGCTCTGATATGTAGTATTACAGAATAGTCTTTTGACTGCATCTAAATGATGGGACGTGCACGAATTAAATATGAGTACAATCATGATGTACTTACATGTATGTCCTTATTTGATATCATGAAGACAGAACAAATGATTTGGACCATTATCTATATAATGGATGCACTTTAATGTATTCGCTAAATATCACAAGGAGGATACTAATATTTGGTCGGACTCCATTTTCAAGTAACAAATTTGATATTCGTTCATGCAAAATTTGAGACTTAA
>NC_057795.1:584216198-584247877 GCF_018294505.1 Triticum aestivum
TGATTACAACCTCGTAATGTTTATGATTCCAACATTTGAGGTTAGTAGGTCCATGCAATATCTTTTTTTATTCCGTCTATTTAGGGCATCTTACAAAATATAGAACCAATATCTATTGAATTTTTTAAATAAAATTGTTTCCGATTCACCAAACCAATTCTTATCTCTTTCTAAAAGAATAAATAAAAAGAATAAGAAAACTACTAAAATTCTTAATTTCCCAAAAATTATCCCATTGAAAGAATCAAAAATTAAAAATGGATTTAGTTGGTTAAATTCAAAAAGTTAATCAAATAACTTTGTTACCTAGTTATTTTATTATATGATCTATTTGAAGCTGCTACTTGTGTGTGAATGATGCACAATTACTTCCACATCGGAGGAGTAGCCGCCGATCTACCTTATGGATGGTTCGATAAATGTTATTTATGTGATTATTTTTTAAGCGGAGTTGTTGAATATCACAACTTATTACACAAAATCCATTTTTTGAGATTGTTCCCAGTCTTTCTATTAGTTATTATCCCCTATCCTATCCTAATGAAAAGCAGCGGACGGTTTGGTGTTTCCAAACTATGGCATGTTCTTTAGTAATCAACCCATGGTGCTCTTACTCTATTGAATAGTTATTCTTTTCAGAACGGCCATTTTGTGCCCATATAATTGTATAGTTTTATTAGACTATTCTTGTTAAGTTATTCTTTTCAGAACGGGCATTTTGTGCCCATATAATTGTATAGTTTTATTAGACTATTCTTATTAACCCGCTAGTAATCTACTAGCCTAACCGGCGCGGCGGCACGCCGTGCTCGATGATCACTCGCGAACATGCAATCCATTGATTCAAGAATGGATCAATGCATGCTCATTTAATCTCGGAACAATATATAGAGACACTGAAGAAACTGAGCATACGAAGCTATTGAAATTTTGCAAATATGGAGATACAAAGATACAAATTAAAAGTGGTACACTTCTGAGGCAAACCAATTATGCAAATTATATACAGCTCGTTGTATGCAGAGAGCTGTATATAGAGACACAAACACACTACATAAATAAGCTAGAAGTAGTTGTTGGTGGATTGATGCCTGTGATGAAGTGGTAAAGTGATTTCGCAAATTCTTGCACACGTCCGACGACGGGAGGGTGCGCGCCTGTGTAATCGCAGGGCCACTTAGATCCTTCCAAGTTCAGCACTATACGTGGAATGCATACACGTTGTCCTTTGTTAGAACCAGTAATTATCTCTCCTTCCAACACTCTTATCACCTAATCGAGTAATAAGTAGCCTCGTTCCATTGCACAGACCTAAAGACTGGTTGATATTCATGCCAACCAGATAAAAACAAATGTTTAGAAAATGTGCCACATAGTAGCCATCTTGTAACAGCAAATCAATAAATATAAGCCTAACACACCTGAGAAGCATTGTTACAGAGACCTTATGTGAATTTTTTGTGCAGGAGTATATAATTTTTTACTATTAATCTTTTTTCATTCCAGTTGTAGATTGTAGTGTGGAAAGTGTAGATGTCCCCTGAGTTACCTGTTCATTTGAGCCACTGCTCTCTAGTTGGATCTTGTGTTATTTTCTATACAGTACTCCTATATAAATTTTATTTTGCAAGGAAAAAGAAGTTTTATTCCATAATAATAGTGTTACAATCAAGAGGTAATAATTGTCCTATAAATGGGTGTCCTTGCCCAAACCGACCAATATAAAATAAATAATTTGTTTAACATACAAAGTAAATAATTATGCACTCCAGGTCAATATAACAATGTTTTATAAGTGAAATCCAGATATCTGGAATAACCAGTGGAGCAAAAAGGTAAGAGCAAATGCTAGCAAAATGTCCATAAGCAAAAATGTACTAAACCTTAAAAAAAAGCATGGAAGCCTTCCCTTGAAATTCAGACCTTACATACTCATGCATCATGGAGCAAGTTTAGATATCTTGAGACATGAGTATACAATTGGGATAAACATTGATCCAATCTAAATAACTTGAGACACAACAAGATCTAAGGTAAAAGCGAGAAGGCTGAACATTGATTGCCACACATATGCACCGAGTGACCAAACATGCTGTAATAATCTGTCCCAATTTAGTAGAACTCTCAGATAAATGAAGCAAGTGAGGAAAACTTTGCTCGCACTCTGACTGGCATTGGTGAACAAAAGTTAATTGAAAAGTAAGAAAGTTCAGCCATGTAATATTTTGAACGCAAGACGGGTCTGTTTGTGACCGTTGTACATGAATTAAAACACAGAACTGGAGACCTGATTAAAAAATCTGAAATCCCACGTATTCACAAGAAAAGCTTATTATGAGAAAAACGTAGCAAGTGACCAGACACATACGGACTATTAGCCTGTACTGCATCCTCAAATTCACTTTCCATCAAAGGCTTCCTGAACCAAATCCTTTTGAAACGTACCTATATTCAGTGAACACAATATGAACAGTATTAGTCCGTCTCCTCTAATATGTCACGAAGAGCAAATTTCAAAGCAATAAAAATTTTGTGCACGCACTTTAATGCTCAAAGAATTCTCCGATTACTTATTCAACCAACTATTCGTTGGTAGCTCTTGCCTACAAACTGGATTTTATAGTGTACCCTCTGTAAACTAATCACTAAGTAGTTCTCTTGTACATAGCATTTTCTCCTGATCTTCTAGTGTCCAGGAAGACACATGATTTTTCCGACGGCCTGCGAGCAAAGGACCAGGAAGACACGTGATTTTTCCGACGGCCTGCGAGGCAACGGGGAAGCAGCGGTGAGTATGCGCATCAGCCATATTGGCAATGGTGGTAGAAAATGGGCTGTTCCAGGAGACAAAGTTCTGTATGAGTGCACAGCATGCCAGTTCCTATAATTAGAACTCAGTCTTTTGATGCCTTAGAAGCACAAAAAAATGCCATGTAGCCTAAAGAAAACAATCAACTATACAATTACAGAAAACAGAAGGGAAACAACTCTTTAACGTTCCTAAATATGTCTTTTTAGAGATGTCAATATGGACTACATAGTCCAAAATCTCTAAAAAGACTTATATAGTATCAAATAGGAAATATACAGTTATACATCTGGATCACATATGACAGTTTACACCAATACTTTGGACTGAAATAAGCAAAACTAATATCCAATGGAGGTTATCTGGGGATTATTCAACTATTATGACGGTAGCAGAAGAGTGAGCGACACATCCCGTGCAGGTAGTGACCCTAGAAATAAGGAATAGTATTTTCATGTACACGGTTCATCAATTTTGCAAGAGATTGTCGTGTTTTCTAGTGCAAAAGTGTGCTCTATTAATGATTTATGGTAATAAGCAGCTAATATTTGAGATGAAAGCAGAAGTTCTACTCTGCAAATGTGTACTGTGCTTGTACTCTAGGTGGAGACATAAAAGTAGCAACGTAAAAAAAGAAACATGAAAAAGAGAACAGTACTCTTTTCCTGCAGCAACATCAAGTGAAAGTTCACATCAAAAGGAGAGGAAGATATCGTCTGAACTCCAATTCATAGCCGCAGCAAAACAATGGTCAATGTAGCAAAAGGATTCAGAGTTGTACATGTTCATCTTGTGCTCGACAGTATTCAGCATGCCTCAGTCTTGGTGGGCCGCGACGTCGACTGCTACGTGCGGCAAACTTCCGCACTAAAAGTGCACGCGTATGCATGGCACAACGGCTCACTCCACATTCTGCCCCAGCCACGCTCCCTACTGTACAGCAAGTGCAACGCAAGCAGAGAAAGGAAATCCAGCTAGAGTAAGAAGTGTAACACCCTCTCGCCGCAGTGCCGTATGATGCAACCGCCGGGCTCCTAAGGGAGCACCACATAAGTGATCGTGCTCCGGCGGTGGTGACGCCATCAACCGTCGTGGCAGCAGGGGGTGCCGCTGCCACATTCCCCAAACAGGGCATCTTACTACGTCCCGATCTGATGGCCCCGCCAAGGGGACCCCAAGAGCCAAGCACCGCAAAGAAGGTCGACAGGGAGGAGGAGACCTCAGCCAGCGACCGATGGCCAGGGCGAGGCAGCGACGGCGAACCATACGTGAAGCCGAGCAGCGAGCTGAAGGGGAGAAGGCCAGCGGACGTGCAGCCCCCGGTGGTGACCACCATGCGGCAGAGGCGGCGGTGCTGGCTGCAGGAGAGCCTCGTTGTGGTGAAGGAGCCGAGGGACTCGAAGGAGGACTTCCTGAAGAGCATGGCGGAGATTATCACGGGGCCTCGAGGAGCTGCTCGCGCGCTAGCTTGCCCTCAACTCCGCCGAGCACCACCGTGCCATCGTTGCCGCGCTCCAGCGCGCTTGGCTCGACGACACCACCGGCACCAAGCACTCGAGGCCGCCATAGCAGGGGGCCCGACACCAGACATGGACGCTGGATCCTTTGATGGGAGGCGCTCGGGGATGGTCCTGCCGGACGACGATGGCACCACCAGCCGCGACTGCGCCCCGGCTGGATCGACGCCCGTGGCGCGAGCGGTAGAGGGCGGCGAGGATATAGCAGCCGGTGTTCTCATGGCCGATTGTGGCGGCAGGCATCGATTCTTTTGTTGGGAGGATGGGCGCGGTCGCGGGCTCGCAGCCTGGATCAGGAGAAGCACGCGGAGGGGAGGTTTTATAGGAGGAGAATACATCGCGCATCGCCGGCTCCTCCAGAAAATACGGGAACAGCGGCGCCGCCGTAGTTCCTGGAATATGCGTACGTGTGCATCTTCCGTAAGCACACGAACCCAAACACCAACGTGGCAACGACAGAACTGGGCAACACAAGGGAGGCCCACGGCAAACGCATGCACAGCAGGACATCTCCAGAAACGTCCACGGTCCACCCAATTCCCACACGGCAACGGAACCGGTCAACATGCACATGCACAACACGACGGCAGGACAAAGAGAATGCTGATCACCCCAAAAATTGCTAGAGCCACCCTAAACGTACCCTGTCAGATCCCCCAATAATTAGCGTGGCAGCCTCCCATTGGCCAGTTTTTGATTGATAGAAATAAGTCAAAAAAACCAGGTAGTATATTTAGAATATTGTTTACATTATTCAGGTGGTGGTGGAAGTATCAGATGTCAGGTTGCTGATGAGGATAATGCAATTAACAAATTTTACAGATGAGGAGGATTTAATTTGATGCTATCTTTAAGGCTGATGTTTGGACCACCTCGGAGAAACAAATAGTGGCATGTTAATAAATTCACATTGTACCTTTGCTAGATCATCATGCTTATGCCATATTCTGTTTACAAAATGTAATATGAGAAATGTGAGGATTGTCAAGGTTAAACAATACTATCATTGCGGATTTCAAATATTTAATCTATTTTTGTCCTTTTACATCTACTACCATTAATGGTACGACCAATATTATTACTGATGGGGAATTAACAGCTTTTTTTTATGTACATAAGCATGTGGGTTTGCCACTTCTATCTGTAACTTGCATTTTAAAATCCATAACGCCCGATATCTAATGTTTGTCACTCCTATTATGTTTTCACCCTTTCTTTTGTCTGAGAAAAAAAATGCTAAAATGGTATTCATGTCCACTGTCAACTTGGCCACGCAAAATGGCATAGAGCTCATAATAACGCAGCGGTCATCCTACTCATCCACAAATTAGTGAGTTTCATTCCTAGTAATGGCAACAGCCTCATGCAATAACTAATTGTACATAGATGGCAAAAGTTGCATAGACGTGTTCTCCGACTATATATGTCTGACAAGTGCGCGTCTCAGAGCATCTACAACCATGGACAGCTAATCCGAGCCCCTACACAGCCGCGGGCATCAAATATTGTCATTTGCATCTATGGTCCCTACTTTGAAAACATCAAACCCATGCAAACACATCACGTCAACCGTTGTAGCCAAACATAGATTAGTGCAGACGAATACAAATTGTTCGTACTTAATAATATGTATATAATCCAAACATAGTTCAAATATATCATAGTGCATAACTGATAAATTAAAAAGCAAAGTTTACTGATTTCCAGTGTGGACCTACATGTGCGCCACAAGATCATCGAAAAGTTGCATATGCACCTGTTGATATCGCAGTTGTCGATGCATCTCCAGAAAGTTGGCAATGCTCTATGCCTCTTGTTCTGGGAGGCGGACCTGAACACCGGCCTTCTCGAAATCATGTGCGCCCGCTGCCCCTTCACTCTCATCCTCGAAAATCATGTCGTGTAAGATTACAGAACGTGTCATGAGCTGCCAAAGTGTCTCCACTTCACACATCATTGCAGCTTCATGAACAATACCCCAAACGAGCTTGAAGAACTCCAAATGCCCTCTCCACGTCCTTCCTAGTTGCCTCTTGCATTGTTGAAAAGCAGGTTCGTTTGTTGCCTTGGGGATCAGATATGGTCTTCACAAACACCGTCAAGTGAGGATGGATATATCGGCAAGGTACGCAGTACCCCGTGCTGTAGTTGTGCCCGTTGTCGGTATAGTTGACGGTGGACCTTCGCAATCACAAAGTCTCTTGAACAAAGAGGGAGATCGTTGGAGCACATTGGCTCTCTTAGGTACTCTGGTCCGGAAACCTTCACCACAGTACATGCAAACTGCACTGCCCTGTTCAGGAAACTGGTCTCTCCCGTCCGAATTTCCGCATCAATTGCATCAACTGCTCTACCATAAGCAAGTATCCTCAAAGCAACCCGGCATTTCTGCAGAGGGGAGAAGGAAAGTTTTCTGCAACAATCCTTTGCTCGGCTTGAAGTTGTCATCAGCCTTCTCCATGCATTCCACTATCCGAAAGAACACGTTTTTGCTCATCTGACAGCGACGACGAAAGAAATTTATTGGGTCTGCTATGATGTAGTCCGTGTATATAAGGCGCGCACGGGCAATCCTATCACGAGGAATAACTATCCCGCCCTTGATGGAACCCCTAATTTTTATAATTTTCTATTTTTATCTTATTCTTTTGTTTTTTAAACATTTTTATGTTGTCTCAGCTAGAATGTGTGCGTAACAGATGCAACATCGTTAGAAAACTTCTCTTAATATGGTACATGACAAAATCTAGATTATCTTGACACTGTTGGATCAATAATTTTTTACATGAGGGTAGTTTGCAGGCCAAAAACATTCTTTCCCAGTATTATAGCAAGGGAGATTCTAGTTAGATTATTTTAGAACTGAGCTAGCTCACTTGGTAGGTAGAGTGGACTTATGACCCTAGGACTCGATTTCAATCCTTCATGACATGAATTTGTGTTTTTATTTATACTAGTGAGTCTTTTATTATATATATTTTTCCAAAATAAAATACAATTTTCAATCTTATTAAGGGATGCATGTATTGAGATTTTGCTTAGACCTCATACATGCCTTAAGAGATTTGTCTCTAACTAATATCCTTCATTCCGTCCAAATTTAACCAGTGTGTGCATCTTTAATCTATGTGTCGGCAATGGAAAGAAAGTGTACAATAAAGAAATGGTGTAAGGATAAATACGTCGCTTGAAAGAAAATTCATGGAACAAAATATCTAACTTAGAGCTCCAAGCTAAATCTCACATGTATGTGTAATCCAATACACAAATTAAAGCATTTGCATAGTAGTAATAAATGAGATAGTGATGAATCAATCTACTCCATAATAGATAGGCAAGCGGGCAGATGCAACTAGAGAAGAATGTGCTTTAAGCATCTAATAGAGGTGTTGATCTTTCTTTATTACTGCGGACATGGGTAAATGAGAGTGAGATGTATAATGGATGAAACAAAATAAAAATAATACCATCCATATACCCCCTCTATAAGAACCTTTAAGCAATGATAAAATAAAAATAATACCATCCATATACCCCCTCTGTAAGAACCTTTAAGCAACGAAATATTTTGATAATTATATTTTAGTATTAAAAATTAGTAAAATATCAAACAATACAATAGCAACATGAGGACAGGTGGAGGAAGAGAGCAGAAAGTTTCATTGTGATTCTCCTTGAGTTCAGTTTACTTAATGGTGACACTTTCCTAAGAAATCGCATGTAAAAAAGAGAAACACTGGCAAATAGCAGGTAGGGTAAAAAAATTTGCTAATAACATCAGTCTTCTATGGTCACAGACTAAAGGGTACAAAAGTTCAATCGTGTGTATTAAAGACACTTTATTTGTTTATAATTAATATGTTTAATACCCCCTCCGTTCCTAAATATAAGTCTTTTTAGAGATTTCTATATGGACTACATACGGATGTATATAGACTTGTTTTATAGTGTAGATTCACTCATTTTGCTCCATATGTACTCCATATTAGAATCTAGACTTGTTTTATAGTGTAGATTCACTCATTTTGCTCCATATGTACTCCATATTAGAATCTCTAAAAAGACTTATATTTAGGAACGGAGGGAGTAGTTTATATGATAAATTATTGCATTAAAAATATTTGTATTAACCCCTTCAAATATATTTTTATTAATAACAATGTAAGATAACTATATTTACATGAGTTACCTTAGTTTGAATTGTAAGTTTTACTTGTAGCTCGAGAGTCAAAAGTAATATTTTCACTTATGGTAGTGTTAAGGTCCAGTTGATAGCCCAGTTTATATTAAGCTTTTTCTAGAGTAGGTATATATTAACTACTATTATTATTATTATTATTATTATTATTATTATTATTATTATTATTATTATGATTTTACGAGAATACTTCCAATCCATTCATCTTCAATCATGATAGTACAACAAACACTAAAAATAATAAAAATTACATCTAAATTCTTAGACCACCTAGCGACGACTACAAGGACTGAAGCGAGCCGAAGCCGTGCCGCCATCATCGCCCCTCCATCGCCGAAGTCGGACACAACTTGCTGTAGTAGACAGTTATAACTGAATCTGTTTTTTTTACAGCAAGTGAAATTATTATTTAGTACATACTCGGTGCCACTGATGCTCACTCAGCACTTCTTTGTTTTGAGAATTTGACGCTCACTCAGCAGTCAGCATGGGTACATCTTTGTAGGCAGTTCCCAGTTGAGCCATTCTCGTAGCCCAGCTTGACACAACAACCTAACCGGATTTTCGCAGAAGTGGACTTGGCCCAGCTACCATCTCCAGTAAGCATGGGCCTGCGTTTCGCTAAGCTGATCAAGAAAGAAGTGGGCCTGCTAAAAAACCTACCCTCTCGCTTAGGGTTTTTCGTCCTCAGGCGGCGATCCCATCGCCGTCGTGAGTTTACCTCGCCGCCGATCCCTCTCCTACTAGCGCAGATCATCCTGGTCTGCTGCTGTTGGCGCTGTGATCGGGTGGCTATCCTCTCCACTCGACGTTCGTCTCGCCCTAACCCTAGATGGCGGCTCCAGAGGGGTCCTCGTCGTCGGCCGGCTGGACCGGGAAGAATCTAGAGGAGATGTTGCAGCACCTCGATCTGAAGGACGAGGAGCTGGATGATGTGATAGTAGGGGAAGAGGAGGTTAAGAAGTTTGAGGCAGAGGCACGATGGATGGCGATCGGTAAGCTGAACACGACGCGTCCCTTTAGCTCCTCGGCGATGTTTGAAACTTTAAAATCAGTATGGGGACTAGCGCATGTGCCAAAGTACAGAGAGGCTGGAGACAACCTTTTTGTGTTCCAGATGTTTTGCTTGGGTGATTGGAAGAAGGTCGTTCATGGCGGCCCATGGCTGTTCAAGGGGATGGGGTTGCTAATCGAGGACTATGATGGCAAGACAGACCCAGCATCGGTGGTCTTTGATGGACTGTACGTGTGGGCACAAATTCACAATATCCCCGATTTATACCGCAAGGTTGAAGTGGTGGATCAGCTTGCTCGCCGCATAGGCCGTGTGAAGGAGACTCAACTCGCTCCCAAGTTATATTACAAGGGAGACTACATCAGAGTTCGAGCAAGGGTACTGGTGCATAAACCTCTCACCAGGGTCACGCCACTGAATGTCACGGGAGAGGGGCGACATTTTCTCCCAGTCAAGTACGAGAAGATACCATTCTTTTGTCAAGTCTGCGGACTCATGGGACACAATCATGAAGAGTGTGGAGATGGTGTTTGGGAACCAAAACAGCGACAGTTTGGAAGTTGGATGCTGGCCCAGCGGAAGGACCCGGCTCCGGAACAGCAGCAATATGGAGGACGTACTACTCGAGGGGGCCGGTCCAGGGGGCGTGGTAGGTTTGGTGCTGGTCGGGGTGATGCTCCACCACGTAAGAGGTCTTCTACAGAAGCTAAACTGGATGGTGATGAGGAGGATGGGGAAACTGCTACAAGCCCCTTGAAGCCTGCTGCTGATCCTACCAATTCAAAGGAGGCTGAACGACCAATGCGCAAGAATCTTAGTGAGGCGTTCTCAACTAGCAAATTTGAAGCCGGCAAGGAGTTGTTAATCACACCACCGCTCCCGCCGGCGTACGTCTCACCCAGGGAACTGAAGAAGGCAAAGAAGGCAGTCTCACCAACAAAGAAGAATGATAAGTTGGCACTATTGGCGGGCTCCGACAGTGAGCGCCGCCAGGCCCAATGAAAATCTTAAGTTGGAACTGTCGCGGGATTGGCGATCCCGCGACAGTTAGAGAACTCCGCGACCTAGTGGAGATAAGTACGCCCACGATTCTTTGCTTAGTCGAAACTCAGTTGCAAAAGAGTCGTGTAGAGGGTCTTCGTTTTTCTCTTGGCTTTGATTTCAGTTTTGGAGTTGGTAGTTCTGGTCGCAGTGGCGGCATTTGTATCCTTTGGAAGAATTCTGTCGATTTGGCAATAAAAAATTATTCACAGTATCATGTTGATGCATGGGTAAAGGAACCAGGGATCGAACAGTGGAGGCTCTCATGTTTTTATGGCGAAGCTACACGTAGCCTTCGATATAAAACCTGGGACACCATGAAGCGCTTGAGAGGAGAAAGCACTCTACCATGGATGTGTATCGGGGACTTTAATGAGATTCTCAGGCTAGAAGAGCAGATGGGGGTGCATGAACGAGATAGTGCACAGATTGAGGCTTTCCGTGAAGCCGTGGATGTATGCGGCCTTGCTGATCTTGGGTATCGAGGGCTGGACTGGACATGGGAGAAGAAGGTTTCAGGAGGTAGCTATTGTCGAGTGCGTTTGGATCGAGCTTTGGCGTCCGCATGCTGGTCCGCTCTATTTCCATTTGCACACTTGGAACACCTTACAGCCGTGAAGTCTGATCACTCCCCTATCCTTCTAGAGACTGTTCGCATTGATGATAGTGTTCGAGTGAAACAACAGCCGTTCAGGTATGAAGTAATGTGGGAGCGTGATAGTCGCTTCACATATATGCTGGAGGAAGCCTGGAGGTCTACTGGCCGCGCTAGTTCAGTTGGTGATCTCTCAAATAAATTATCCAACTTAGCCGGACACTTGCAGCGATGGGGCCGGTCCACCTTTGGATCAGTCCGGATGGAATTGCGCCACCTACGGCGCCGGCTGGAGGAATTAAGGGCCGTAGTAACGAGAGTTGCACCATCTGATGAGGAAAAAGCAGTGGAGGAACGTATTGTTGAATTGTGCTTCAGGGAAGAGATTATGTGGCGACAACGGGCACGTATTCAGTGGCTCTCTGAGGGGGATAGCAACTCCAAATTTTTTCATCGGAAAGCGAGTGCCCGAAAAGCTAAGAACCGCATTGTGCTTTTACAGCGGGGAGATGGTACTCTTTGCACCGAAGGTCACGAGATGGAATCCATGGCCACAAGTTTTTATGAAAATCTATACGCTTCCGAGAACACTGTTGGGATAGAAGAAGTTTTGTCTCATATACCTGTGAAGGTTGATGGACAAATGAACAGTAAGCTAAACGCGCCGTACAGTAAAGAAGAGGTGAAAACGGCGTTGTTCCAAATGTTTCCCACTAAGGCACCTGGCCCTGATGGATTTCCTGCTCACTTTTTTCAGCGACATTGGGATCTATGTGGTGATGAGGTGACCGATATAGTGCTGCGTGTTCTGAGTGGAGTTGATTCACCGGAGGAGATAAACAAAACGTTCATTGTATTAATTCCCAAGATAGCAAGTCCAAAAAATTTAGGACAGTTTCGACCGATCAGTCTCTGCAATGTGATCTTTAAGATTGCATCGAAGGTATTGGCTAACCGGCTCAAACTCATTCTCCCTGACATCATCTCCGAAGAACAATCTGCATTTGTACCAGGCCGTCTTATTACTGACAACTTTATTTCTGCCTATGAGTGTCTGCATTATATGAAGACCAGGAAAGTGAAGGGAAATAAATTTTGTGCTTTGAAACTAGATATGATGAAGGCGTATGATAGGTTGGAGTGGTCATATTTGAGAGCTGTCATGCTGAAACTAGGGATCAGTACCCGCTTTACCGACACCGTTATGAGGTGTGTAACTTCTGTGTCGTTCTCAGTCATGTTTAATGGTGGGCGTTTGGATGAGTTCCGACCAACACGAGGTATTCGACAGGGTGATCCGATTTCTCCCTATTTATTTTTGCTGGCTGCGGAGGGACTCTCTTGTCTGCTCAAGACCTCTAACCCAGCTGAGAGCATTCATGGGATCACTGTCGCCCCAGGTGCACCGCAAGTTAACCATCTACTTTTTGCGGATGACAGTCTCTTATTTTTTGATGCCACTCCGGAGATGGGTATGAGGGTTGAATCTATTTTACAAAAATATTGTGCAGCGTCGGGTCAGCGTATAAACAAGGACAAATCCTCAATTTTTTTCAGCAAGGGATGCTCTGACATGATGAAGCAGGAGATCAAACAAACGTTGGATGTCCAGAATGAGAAGCTTTCAGGAAAGTACTTGGGCATGCCTTCTGATGTGGGCAGAACGAAGGAGGGCTCATTTAAGTATCTCAAGGATAGAATCTGGAAACAAGTTCAAGGATGGATGGAGAAAGCATTGTCTGTAGGTGGGAAGAAGGTTCTCATAAAATCTGTCGCTCAGGCAATTCCAACCTACTCTATGGCATGCTTCAAGCTTCCACGAGGGCTCTGTCAACATATTAATGGTCTGTTACGGAAATTCTGGTGGGGATCAAAGAAAGGAGAAAGAAGGACAGCATGGGTATCTTGGGATGTAATGTCACAACCTAAGTATATGGGAGGCATGGGATTCCGTGATATAGAGCTTTTTAACTTAGCGTTGTTGGCACGTCAAGCATGGCGTCTCCTACAAGAACCACTTTCCCTAAGTGCTCGGATCCTCAAGGCTGTGTATTACCCAGCGTGCTCGGTACTAGATGCTGAACTTGGTAAAAATCCATCGCAAGTGTGGCGATCTATAGTAGAAGGGAGAGACACCCTGAAACTCGGGCTTATCAAAAGGATTGGAACAGGAGATGGTACCCATATATGGCATGATAATTGGATCCCTCGCGATTTCAAATTGCGCCCGGTGTGTCCAAAGGCGCCTAACCCCCCACAGATGGTTTCGGAATTAATTGATCATGCCTCGGCTTCGTGGGACATTCAGTTACTTGAGGAGCATTTTTATGACATGGACAAGGCAGAAATCCTAAACATCCCTCTTAGCTCTAAGGTACAAGCAGACTTCTGGTCTTGGCACTATGATAAGAGGGGCCTTTTTAGTGTACGTTCGGCTTACAGGCTCCTGGCAGCCACAAAGGAGCAGCGGATTGATTGGCTTGAGGGCAACCCTGGACACTCAAATATTGGCGCGGACAGGCGCTCTTGGTCAAAATTGTGGGGCGCCACGATTCCATCAAAAATCAAAGTTTTTGCATGGCGACTTGCTAAAACGTCCATCCCCACAGGCGAAGTTCGAAAACACAGGAAGATGGCAGACTCGGCTGAATGCTCGATTTGTCATGCGGCTCTAGATACATGGCGTCATTCTCTCTTTGACTGCCGGCTTGCAAGGTGCGTCTGGGCGCTGGCCGACGAGGAGCTTACGGATGTGCTTATCTCTAATCGTACTGATGATGCAAAGGTTTGGATGTTGTGGTTAATTGACACACTACCGATAGCTGATCTTGCACGAGCACTAGTCACTATATGGGCGATCTGGTGGGCACGCCGACGAGCTATCCATGATGAGCAGTTCCAAAGTCCCATGAGCACTCATTTGTTCATTCAGAAATACTTAGAGGATCTGGAGCTGGCTTCTGCACTCAAAACTAATCAGCCCCAGGCCCTGCATGCAAAGGCGAGGGGTATGCATGCAAATTCCATAGGCATGCATGGAACGCATATGACAGAAACAGTTCCCACAGGCCCCTGCTGGCTGCAACCTGATGCTCACGAGTTCAAAATGAACGTGGATGCCGGCCTGGCTAGGAACGGCTCAAAGGGGGTTGCAGCGGTAATATGCAGGGACAAGAGTGGCAAATACATGGGCGCCTCAGCCGTCGTCTTTGAGGGGCTCGTCGACCCTGCGACACTTGAAGCCCAAGCGTGCAAGGAGGCTATGGATTTGGCTACAGATCTTCATCTCGACTCGTTGTGTATTGCTTCAGACTGCCTAGAAGTGGTGGCCAATATCACATCTGAGACCACCTGCCGGTACGCGACTATCTTACGAGAGATCAACTTTCAACGGAGTTTGTTCCGAGATGTTAAATTTATCCATGAGTATCGTCAGTTTAATGTTGAGGCCCATAACCTCGCCAAAGCGGCATCCTCTCTCTCTACCGGGCGCCATGTTTGGCTCTTAGATTTGCCCGAGATTATTTGTATTCCTATGAACATTTGCAATTAATAAAAGGGTGCCGTGTCTCAAAAAAAAAAATCAAGAAAGAAGTATAGTTTTCACCCCCAAATCCCTCTCAAAGTCTCCATAACCCCCTAAACTCAATTTTGGTCTGATTTACGCCCTAAAACTGTCAAATCCGGTTTAATCAAGCCCCGAGTGATTTCATGTCACATCTGAAGCGGTTTTGCTGGTGGTATTGTAATTAGGCGCATCTGACTTGGTGTTGACTTGGCGTGGTGTCGTAATTAGGCCATCACTTTATTTCTCCCCCGATTCAGTCCTCTCGCTCCCCTGCCTCCGACATGGCCGCCGCCGCCCAATCCACCGCCCACCGGCAACCTCCCCCAACCCCACCGACTACCGGCGACCTCCCCCACCCCCACCGCCCTCGCGCCTACCCTCTTCCCTTCCCCTCCCCTCCCTGCCCTGGGCAGCAGGCCAAACGGCGACCATGCCATTCCCGGCCGTAGCAACCCAGCAGCCCGAACGGCGTTCCCGGCTACATGCCCAGCAGGCCGAACGGCGACCGTGGCGTTTCCATCCCCAAGCACAGGTCTTTCACCCCTCCTCCTGATTCATTCCAAATTAATCGTGTGTTCATTCTGAATTCTGAACAATGGTGTGCTATACTACGTGCAGTTTGGAGAGCTCCCCCAAATGTGATTCGAGGACAAGCTCCTGTTGCTCCCATCTACATTTTATCCATCATGCAGGTGAGGGGTCTGGATAGAAAGATCAGGCGCAGGACGTGGTGGAGGGCGACAAGATCCATCAGTAGCTAGCCACACTCTAAGAGACAAAAGGAGATTTATGTAGTGTCAGAGAAATGAGAGAATTATGGAGTGTGTTGGCTGCCATTTTTTAGATGAGATAATGAGAGAATTATGGAGTATGTTGGCTGTCAAATGCTTGTTCTTATGTACTGTTTCAGAAATGCTTGTTAATCAAGAAAGTTTGAATTGTTCAGATATGTTCAGTACAGTTTGAGATGATCTTTTCTTTTTGAGAACTTTAGATATCTTCGGAAAGAATTTTCCTTCAGAAATGCAAGTATATTTTGAGAAGTTAAGATCTCTAGAAACCTGATAACACTATTCGAAATGTAAAACATATATCTTTATTTGAAATGTAGAGAAATGCATGCCCTATTTGAACTGTTCTGAAATGTACATGATGAAATGTACATGATCTCCAGAGACCTTACAACATATATCTTTTCCACAGGACCAACTCCCTTCCCCAGTTTCTTATCCCTTTTTTGCCTCCTAATTTCTCTTGCTACTTTCCTCACCTGCTCCGCTTCTGATTCTTCAGCAGAGCTGCACTCAGAGCCAGGTTCATAGTCCAAGTCACTCTCATGCTCACTCTCCTCATCTGCATTTTCCATAGGAGCTCTTCTTTCTATATTGACCCTCTTAGGTGCAGAAAGTGATTGTGTTTCAGTTGCAGCAGGTGGTCTTTCAATTGCAGTAGGTGGTTTTGTTTCACTTGCAGTAGCAGTTGTAGCAGCAAACAATTCTTCTGGTACTGTAGTTGTAGCAGCAAGCAGTGCTTCACTTCTAGCACTTTCCACTTCATTTACAGCTGACATATTATGCACAGAAGACCTTTTCCTCACTTGTAGCTTCTCAAGTCTGCTACTACCTTCATTATCTATTGCATTTGTATTAGCAGAAAACAAAGGCTCACTTCTCAAAACCTCTTCTTCAGTAGCACTAGCCATACGTGACAAGATCATTTCATCCACTTGCTCTGTTTGCACAGCCTGCACACTTATCAAAGGTAATCTGGTGCCTCTATGACTAGAACAAGGAGGGTGGCTGACCTGCTTCCATGGCGGATTCTGGCGGAGACGATTGCGACGGCGGCTGACAGCGGAGATGGAGGTCGACGGCAGACCCGACGACGACGACGAACTGGGCGGCGACGATTGCGATGGCGGCTGACAGCGGAGATGGAGGTCGACGGCGGACCCGACGACGACGGCGAACTGGGCGGCGACGCCGGCGTCTGCGATGGTGGCCAAGCCCTAGCGATGCCGCCGCTTGCTATCCATCCTTACTCTTCTTCCGCCCGCAAGGGGGTGAAGACACGACGGCGACGGGTGGACACGACGGCGACGCCGGCGTCTGCGACGACTCGCCCTAGCAATGCCGCCGATGGAGGTTCTCTCTCTTTTTCTTTCGTGTGCTAGGGGATGAAGACGATCAGCCCTTGTTATGAGCCTGCCTACTACCACCTCAGCGCCAGGTCATGTGCAAACCGCTTCAGATGTGCCATCAAACCACTCAGGGTATGATTAAACCGGTTTTGACAGTTTCAGGGTGTAAATCAGACCAAATTGGACTTTGGGGGGTTATGAAGACTTTGAGAGGGATTTGGGGGTGAAAACTATACTTCTTTCGCTGATCAACGCCAACGTTGCACGCCTGCGACTGCGCGGCTCACGGATCTTGGCCGGACAACATCGGTGCATGCGGGACGACGACGTTGGGGTGCATGCGCTGTGTGCGGATAAAGCGGCAGGTTTCCGCGGCTTCCCCGGCCGCCGTCCAGCAACGCATTACCGAGCGGGACACGGATGTTTGTCGTCGTCCTCCTTCCATGCGCCAGATGCATGGCCAATGAAACGCCACAGACAGGGGCGGTCCTGAGATTTTAGGGACCCGGGGCGAAACTAGAGCTCAGGGCCCTTACAACATGTTTGGTAGTTTAAGGGAAAGGGATTGGAAATTTATGAGAGGGAGTTGGCTGAGGAATTAGGTTTGGAAAGTGGCATGTTAGTCCCAGTCCCACGTTTGGTGGGGGGTGATATTATTTATGGGAATATAATTTCCATAAACAAAGAAAAGGAAGGGTAGGTTACGTGAGATGTGCTCCTATTTGGCGTTGCATCTGCAGATCAGGGAGTGGTTAGTGCTGGCCGGTTAGGGCATGTACAATGGTTGATAAGATAGTCTTATCTTAAGTCTTGCATGTGATTTATGGATGATAAAAAAATTGTCTACAATGGGTCATCTCTTAGCCTTATCTTTAATAACTAGCAATTCCTAAAAATGTGGTGAGACATATTGTGCTAAGATATCACCTCTTGTCTTCTTTTAAATAAGAGAAAACAAACATTTTCTTATGAGTTCTCTCTCCTCCACCTCATCATCTATCGTACATGGCACTCCTAAGATAGCACCATTGTACATGCCCTTAGTTTGGAGGAATTTTGTTGCAGGGGGTCGGCCACCAAATATGTAACGATGTGTTTTTAGACGTCTAATTCCCATTCCTCCGCTGAATTACTAGGGTCCCCCCGGGTAGAGATCGATGGGAGTTGGCCCTAATTCCCATTCCCCTTCCCTCGCTAATTCCCAATCCCTTGAACCAATCAACGGATTTTTAGTCTCACTAATCTTAAACTCCCATTCCCTACCCCCAACTCCCCCCAACCAAACACGTTGTTAGAGTATGTCATCAGGACCAATTTTTTTAGTGGTTTTCCCCCACTTTTAATTTGATCCGAGGATTCAATCTTGTGCTCGACAAATTATTTACTATGAGGTGGCAAAACTCGAAGGGCTATCAAATGATTCAAATCCAATGCATTTGAAGAAAAAAATTAATCATCTACGAAGAAAATGAAGGAATGGCTTCTTTTAGCCGGCGAGTGCTTGTCTCTCTACGTTCCAGAAAACATTGCAAAGAACGGACGCAATCAAATCAATTTAATAGGAAATCATTGATAAATTGCAATTAGCACAACAGGTAGGGACTCTTTGACAGATCCTATGTAATTGTTATTAGAATTAATGTATTCCCCTAAGCATCGCATCAAGGTATCTCAATTGGACGTGCCCTTAGAGTTTGAGAATTAATGCAAAGCTATAAAAATATGGCAGGTAGCAAAGTTATCAAGATGCTAAATCAACTTGATAAAATCATACTAATAATCACACTGAACTCACAAATGAGAAAGCCTAATCATATCATCTATCCCTACCAACGGCCAATCAATCGATTATCAATCGCTATGCATGGGAACAACGATCACGCAAAATTGATTATCGTTCATATTTTTCTACTACTAATTATATCATAGCAAAAGCAAAATAGCTAGGGCATACATATCTTCTTCTCTAGAATCCGTTTCTCGGCTTGGTGATAATCTTGCGATCAAGGTGCCTATAGACGAGGAGGTGATGTGATTATCGAGCAGGCGAGAGGGTGCGGCGTGACCCGCGAGACGAACAGGCAAAAAAGCATCCGCGGCAGCCGCCGCGGCCGACGCAACGCCTTGCCTCATGCATGCGTGAAGCCGCAACCCCGTAACTGATGCATCTATCGTGGAAGGTTGACTCAATCCACGATCGCTAATATTGTGGTGCGTTATTAGCCGGACTCTCTCTTCGTACGCAGTAACTTGGGCCAGAATGGCAGTACGTTTTTTTCAGTCCACGCAGCAGCTGGCCCTAAGCACACATCCCTTGGTGGGGTCCCTCCATTCGGGGGGCCCGGGGCGGCCGCCCCCCCTCCTCAGGGCCGGGCCTGGCCACAAATTCTTCCGGCGAGCCTTATCTTCTCTCGGTCCGTATACGTCGCACTCGCACGCCTGCGTACGCGCCCTGTTAAAGGCGCCGTGTGCAAGCGTGCTGCAGACTTGTGGGACGAACGCTCTGCTACCGCTCATGGCTTCTCCTCAGCTCGACTCTACCCTAGTCCTCTGTCTCGTCTTCGTGGTGTCTTGCTTGGCCTTTGTCGTTAGAGGTTTCAGAACTAGCGGCAAGGATGGCTCCACTCGTGCAGCACCGCGTTCGCCTCCGGCGCTGCCCATCATCGGCATGTAAACTCAAGTGTTGCTGTTTAGGCCGTGATCAACCTCACCGGTAGTGCTCTGTTTATATAGCTTGAATGACAACATCAGTTACAAATGAATAGATCATGGATAATCAAGAGAGGACTCTTGTCCTTCTATATTCTAGCACTAAGTACTAATTACCCAACGTTACTTCATGCTAATGGCAGCACTAACTCATACTTGTTATCTTAACATCCCCCCTCGATCGAAAAGCGGGGAGCACATTGAGATCGCTTCTGAACCTTTCAAACTGCTGAGTCATCAATGGTTTCGTTAGTATATCTGCGAGTTGATCATGAGTTGAGATATGTCGAATTTCAAGTGCCCTTTTTGCAAATCTTTCACGTACGAAATGATAATCAATCTCGATATGCTTTGTGCGAGCATGAAAAACTGGATTCATGGAGAGATACATCGCGCCAATATTATCACACCACAAAGACGGCAGCCTGCTCTCTGGAATACCAAGCTCTCCAAGTAACGCTTGTATCCACATGAGCTCTGCTGTTGCATTTGCTACAGACTTGTACTCGGCCTCCGTACTTGAACGAGAAACAGTAGGCTGCTTCCGAGAATTCCATGCTACTAGATTACCACCAAGGAAAACGGCATGACCACCGGTGGATCGTCGGTCATCTGGGCACCCGGCCCAGTCAGCGTCAGAGAAGGCACTGAGCATCATGGATGGAGAACGCCGGAGTAGGAGTCCATATGACGATGTTCCCTGAAGATACCGTAGGATCCGTTTCACGGCTGTCCAATGAGCTTCAGTCGGCGAGTGTAAGAACTGGCAGACCTTATTTACGCTATACGAGATATCAGGCCTCGTCAGTGTAAGGTATTGAAGTGCACCAACCACACTGCGATAGCGTGTGGCCTTAGTTGAAGACAAGGGTGTTCCAGACTGTTTGGATAGCTTCTCCATTGTTGCCATCGGTGTAATGCATGACTTTGAGTTTGCCATGTCGGCCTTCTTTAGAAGATCTAGTATATACTTGCGCTGGCAAAGAGCAAGACCACCTTCAACATTCTGAACTTCAATGCCAAGGAAGTAGCTCAGTACTCCAAGATCCTTGATGGCAAAATCATGACGAAGCTGACTCAGCAAACAACCAATGGCTGCATCACATGAACTGATGATAATAATATCATCAACATATATGAGGAAATACATGTGGAGCCCCCCTTTCTGAAATATGAATAGAGAGACATCAGCTGCTGATGCGCGGAAGCCTAGATCAAGAAGATGAGAGCTTAGGCGGGAAAACCACGCACGTGGTGCCTGTTTCAAGCCATAAAGAGATTTCTTTAGTTTTCATAGATGGCGAGGGAACTGTTGATCGATGTAGCCTGGCGGTTGATACATGTACACGTCTTCAGTCAACACCCCATGCAAGAATGCATTCTGAACATCAAGTTGTCGCATACTCCACTGATGAGTGGCTGCAAGAGACAATAGAACACGAATTGTAGTGGGCTTGACGACTGGACTGAAAGTATCATCATAATCAATTCCTTGGCGTTGTTTGAATCCTTTAGCAACTAGACGAGCTTTGTACCGATCAACAGAGCCATCAGCCTTGTGTTTGATCTTAAAAACCCATTTACTATCAATTATATTGAGTCCTGGACGAAATGGAACCAAACTCTAGGTATCATTCCGATGCAAGGCGGCGATCTCGTCATCCATTGCAGCCTTCCAAGATGGATGTCGTGCAGCTTCAGTGTAGTTGGTAGGCCCGACGGGGTCCTCTGAAGATGCCGTGCACATATACGTAATGGTGCCATCAGTGCGGATGTACGGCTTGACAATGCCAGACTGAGACCGAGTGTGCGGCCGCATCTGTGTCAGTACAGGAGGCGCCGGGGCCGCTGAATCAGCTACCGCGGAAGAACCTGAGCTCGAGGTGGCAGGAGAATCTGAGCCAGAAGACGACCCATATGTGTCGGAGTTGGCCACTGCAGAGCCAAGTGTTGTCTGTTGAGAAACCGTGGTTGTCTCATGATCCATGCTATGAGGCGCAGATGACGTCGATTCCGAATCAGCAGCAGAATCTGCATGAGCATCAAAAGAAATAGACTACACATTGGCCATTAGATCATTAGAACTATTAGTACTTCCGCTTGGGGCTGGAACATGGGCTGGTGAATGTGTGGTGTGGGGCAAAAGTTGGACGTATGGGAGTGTTGATGAATTGGCAGGTGCAAGCCTAGCTTCGAACATACGAGCAAATGGAAAAACCGCTTCATCAAAAACCACATCACGAGAAATATATATGCGTCCAGTACTAGCATCGAGACACTTATATCCCTTGTGGTGTGAACTATAGCCAACAAAGATGCATTCTTTGGATCAGAAAGCCAGTTTTCTAGAATTGTAGGGGCGAAGATGTGGCCAACATGCACAACCAAATGTTTCAACATGGTGTAGTCGGGTTTAGTGCCAAAAAGACGCTCCATGGGAGACGCATTATCTATGACACGTGTTGGTAGACGATTAATAAGAAAGGTAGCTGTGAGGAACGCCTCATCCCAAAAGCGAACAGGCATGGAAGCATGAGCAAGAAGAGCGAGTCCAGTTTGCACAATATGCCGGTGTTTGCGTTCAGCTGCGCCGTTCTGCTAATGGGTATATGGACATGAAACATGGTGTGCAATGCCTTGAGCTTGAAGATATTTATGCAAACGTTGATATTCGCCACCCCAATCAGATTGAATGCATTGAATTTTCCTGTTAACAAGGCGTTCAACATGGGCTTGAAAACGAATGAAAACTGCCTCAACATCAGATTTAGCATGCAACAAATAGATCCAAGTGAATTTGCTAAATGCATCGATAAAAGAGACATAATATTTATAACCACCAACTGAAATAGTAGCATGCCCCCATACATCGGAATATATGAGTTCCAAAGGAAATTTTGCGGAAAAACTAGATGAACCATACGGAAGTTGGTGACTTTTTGCCTGTTGGCATGCATCACAAACAGATGCATCATGATTCCGACTGTACGGAAGTTTATTCAAACTAAGAATTGACTGAACGACTTGGGACGACGGGTGACCAAGGCGATGATGCCATTGTTTTTTATTGACCGACGCAAGCATGGCAGCCTTGACATGGTGGAGGGTGGATGGCGGAATGGGGTAGAGGCCGGCTCTACATCTGCCTTGGAGCAGGCTTGTCTTCGATGCTTGATCCTTAATGACAAAAAAATCAGGATGAAATTCAACGAACACATCATTGTCTTTGGTCAGTTTATGGATGGAGATGAGATTCTTTTTTATGTGGGAAACATGAAGTATGTTTCGAAGAACAAGAGGTTTAGCAGCGGAAGTATTAATAGAACTTTGACCAAAATGTTCGATGTGCAAACCTGCTCCGTTGCCAACTTGGACAGTGTCATTGCCGTTGTAGCGCTCACGGAAGAAGAGGCGATCCAAGTCGCTGGTGATATGGTCCGTTGCGCCCGTGTCCGAGTACCAGTTAGGATCAACCTGGTAGCCAGCGCTAGTTCCGACGATATTCGCCGAGTGCTGCTCCTCGTCGCCATGGAAGGAGGAGTCAAAGCGCTTGCGGCACTTTAGGGCAACATGCCCTTTTATGCCACACAGCTGGCATGTGGGGCGCTGACCCCCACCATTTTCGTTGTTGCCACCATAGCCACGACCTCCGCTACGACCATTTCTGCCATTGCTGCGGCCTCGACCGCCACCATAATTTCCACGGCCTTGTACACCTTGGTTGCTGCGTCCCTGGTTTTTGGCTAAGAAGTTGGCGGAGTGGTTGGAGCCGACACCGGCGTAGCTAGACGAGGAGCTCGAGCCAAGCTGGAGGTCGGAGCTGTACTGCTCATGACGATGCTCATGGCCAAGAAGAGCAGCGTAGACATCATCAAGAGTCAGATTAGGCTTCACATTCAGTGAGTCCACGAGGGACTCGTACTCCACTCTGAGGCCTGACAGCATGTAAGAAACTATCTGATCAGCATGAAGGGCCTGTCCAATGGACGCAAGTGTATCAGCCAAGGTCTTCTTCATCTTGAAGTAGTCTGTGCCCGTCATGTCGCGTCTCTTCGGAGCAGCCAGTTGTGCGCGTATCTGAACAAGGCGAGCACGGGAGCGCGATGCAAACATCCGCTCTAGCAGCCCCCACGCCTCGGCCGCCGAGGTCGCAGCCATGACATATGGCAAGATGTCCTCACTGACGGTAGCGAGGATGCCGCCGAGGATCGTCTGGTCCTTGCGGTACCAGATTGTGTACTCCGGATTTTCCACCTGAGTGGTGGTGCGGCCTTCACCTGTGCCCGTGGTCTGTTCCACGGTCGGAGCAGGGGCCATCTCTCCGCCGGATGCGATGCCGAGGAGATTGTAGGTGCGCAGAAACGTGAGGAACTGCGCCTTCCACATGAGATGGTTGTCGCGAGAGAGACGCACGGTGACGACGGTGGTGGCTGCTGGCACGGAAGCCATGAGAGAGGAGGAAGAAGTCAACATTGGTCAGATGGCGTCTGATACCATGTAAACTCAAGTGTTGCTGTTTAGGCCGTGATCAACCTCACCGGTAGTGCTCTGTTTATATAGCTTGAATGACAACATCAGTTACAAATGAATAGATCATGGATAATCAAGAGAGGACTCTTGTCCTTCTATATTCTAGAACTAAGTACTAATTACCCAACATTACTTCATGCTAATGGCAGCACTAACTCATACTTGTTATCTTAACACGGCAACCTGCACCAGCTCGGCACTGGCCACCTCCACCGGAGGCTGCAGGCGCTGGCCAGGTGCTACGGCCCGCTCTTCCTCCTCTGCCTCGGCTCGGTGCCCACCCTCGTGGTCTCCTCGGCCTCCCTGGCCGACGCCGTGCTCAGGACCTAGGACCACGTTTTCTGCAATCGGCCGCAGCAGCACACGGCCTGCGGCACGCTCTACCGCTGCAGGTACACCGCCTTCAGCCCCTACGGCGAGCGGTGGCGTCAAAACCGCCGCATCGCCGTCGTGCACCTATTCAGCGCCAAGCGTGTGGACTCCTTCCGCACGCTCCGGGAGGAGGAGGTCGCGCGCTTCGTGGGATGGATCCATGCAGTGAATGGCGCCCAAGAGAACTGCAGCGAGCGCCGGGGAGTCAACGTGACCGAGCTCATACTAAGCTTAACCAACACCGTCATCTCGAGGGCGGCGTTCGGGAACAAGCTCGGAGGAGTGGAACCAGGGATGCTCCGGGATATGAGGCCAACTCCACCGTGCGACCCTATCCTGTCCAACCCCGTCCGTTTGGAGTAAAACGGACAAACCGGACGGCCCAGCGCGCGGCAACAAACGGACTTTTGTCCGTTTTGTGTCCGCTTTCGACCCATCCGCGGCCTAAGTTTGCGTCGCTTTTGGGGCGAAACGGACAACGCGCGGACGGGCGGGACGCGCGCGCTTGTCTGCCCCTGACCCGCATGTCGGTGAAACAAAGCACCCCCCCGCCCCTTTGGCGCCATTCCCCCCAAACCTTCCCACGTCCCGCCCGTCCCACTCCCTCCCCCGTCCATGGCCGATGCCCAGCCGAACTCCGGTGGGCTGGCCGCCGACCCGCCCGGAATGGCCAAGAAGAAGAAGGGCAAGGCGCCAAGGAAGCCGCGGTCGGAGTGCACGCCAGAGGAGATCGTCAAGTTGGACGCGGAATCGGCGAAGAGGAGGAGCCGGAGGGCGGTCGCCAAGACCAACGTAGCCGCGACCAAGAGAGCCGCCGAGCATGCTGCAATTGAGGCCGTGTGGCACAAGGCCGAGGTCGAGGAGAAGGAGGCCATCGTCAGCAAAGCGCACGTCCTTCTCATGGCTGGCGTTTGTCGTCCGCCCGGTTTCTTTGGAGGGGCCGTCGGTCCGGCGAGCACAGGGTCGTCGGTCGCCCGGCCTCCGCACTGCCAGTCGCCGACGTCGCGGACCACGCCCTTGTCGCCTGGCTTTCCTCCGCCAAGGCACGACGGCCAGACCCGTTTTGGGGGGGCGCCGGACATGAGCGTGATCGTGCCGTCCACACCACGCCCCTCGGCCATCATCGACCTCAACGTCACCCCTGGGTCCAGCAGCGGCGGCTGGCCGTCCGTCGAGATGCAAAGAAAGCAAGCACGATCGCTGTTTACCGGCACCATGTCGTCCCCCCGCGTCTTGTTCGACGGAATGCCTGCACCAACAGCACCGGTCGACGACCCCTACTACGACCAGTTCATGGAGGAAGTGATCTACGAGGGTGGTCACGTCCCTGTCTACGACCCCGAGGAGACCCAAAGTCAGGATGGCCGCGGCCAGTTCACTGCCGATGAAGAGGGCGACGACCGTGCTGACTACGACCATGGTGACTCGTGGCATGAAGACGATGACATCTATGTCGAAGGTGATGGTGATGAAGAAGAAAGCAATGACATTGACATTAGTGGCGAGCCATTGTTCATCGACGAGCTGACACAAAGAGCGGAAGCACAAAAGAAGAGGAAGAGCATTCGCACGGGTTCATACACACAAGATGAAGACAAGTTGATTTGCCAAACTTGGATGGAGATTAGCCAAGATCCGAGGACCGGTGCTCAACAAAATGGTATTGTTTTTTGGACGAGAGTCCACAAAACATTCCATGAAAGGAAGTTGTTTGAGCCCTACCAATTTGAAAGCAACCGCGGCGTCGGCTCGATTCAAAAAAGATGGTTGTTCATCCAACAAGAGTGCAACAAGTATCAAGATGCATTTGAGAGCGTGCAAGCACGGCCCGTGAGTCGTACCGGCGTTGGGGACATGGTATGCTCTCCTTCCTTGCCCTTTCCTTGCTACGACCATGAGACTCCGGCCTTGTACATGTTTGCATGTTCACTTTGTTGTTGATTACATGGTGTAGGCATTTCAATCTTTGGAGGCATTCAAGGCCCGACACAATGACAAGCCGTTCACTCTTACGCATTGTTGGACTATGATCAACAATTGCCCTAAGTTCAAGGACCAATACCGCGAACTCCAAAGGAAGAGAGGCCTGAAGACGGCCAAGTTCGCCGGAGGTGGAGATGGCGATGCGTTGAAGAGGCAGAGGGGCAAGACCAACTCCAAGGTTGACGACATTCGTAATGCCTCATCCATGGCATTGCATGACACTTTGCATGGCATGATGTCGCAAAAGGATGTGAGGGACAAGAAGAAGCAGCAAAGCAAGGACGAGCAAATGAAGAAATACCTAGAGCTTCAAACGAAGAAGCTTGAGATGGAGGAGGCGTCCAATAGAGGGAAGATCGACATGGAGGAGGCGGCCCGGCAAAGACAGCTCGACATTGAGGCCGACAACGTCAAGGCCAGTCAAAGGCAGCTCGACATCAAGGCCACCAATGCCGCCACCAAAGCGAAGGAGGTGACCCTGGCGATCATGAGCGTGGACTTTTCGAAGATGAGCGAGAAGACGAGGGCCTGGTTCGAGGCCAGGCAGAAGGATATGCTCGACGCCGACGGCCTGAACTAGGAGATTGGCATGGTTGCCGCCCGCCCCGCTGGCCGTGTGCCGGCGAGAAAAATATTCATTTCGAAGGCCGGCTGTGTTGCCGACCGTTGGCTGTGTTGCCGGCAAGGACAACCATACATTTTGGAGGTTGGCTGTGTTACCGGCCGCTGGCTGATGCCGGCGATGGACGTGTAGGCCGCTGGCTTTGTAGCTGGCGTGCGTGATGAACTGGGGCCGTAGGGCTTGGCATTTGAAACATTTCTCTTTTTTTAAAGACGCAGACAGGATGGGGTAAAGGATGCGGCCGCACGCTGGGCGCACGGCCACCGCATCCCAGGACAGGCCCGGACATGACCCCATCCCCCTGCCCAAACGGACAGAATCCGGACAAAACAGACATCCGTTTGGGGTCACGCGGTGGAGTTGGCCTGATGGGAGAGATCAGCGATTTGCTCGGTACCATCGCCATGAGCGACGTGTTTCTGCGACTCCGTTGGGTGGACTGGGCAACAGGGCTCGACGCGAGGGTGAAGAAGGCGACGGCTAAGCTCGATAACATTCTCGAGAAGGCGGTCCAGGAGCACAAGAGAAGCAAAGGAGACGACGGCGGCGAGGCTGGTGACCTCCTGGACGACTTGCTCTCGGTCGTCAAGGATGGTGATCAGGGGTTCAAGCTGGACCGGACTGATGTCAAGGCAATCACCTCAGTAAGACCTAAGTCGATCAACAACATGTTTAATTACCCCTCAAGGTTTTTCCATCTTAACCTCTCTCCCCTGAGGCGGCGGCGCCGCGCCGCCCTCGGGGAGTCCCCGTCCACACCGCCCTCAGCCCTACCCCTCCATCGCCTCCCACTACCGCCGCAGTTGTTAAGGACGTCGCGGGGCGAAGCCCCTGTGGTGAGGTGGCGCAGTCCTCGGCCGATGGTAAAGCGTGGGGGCAGCAGCGTCCATGCATCTCCCTCCTCCTCCAATGGCAGTGTGCAGCGGGTTGGCGTTGGCCAGGAGATCTCTGGCGGATGAGATTTTGGCTGCGATGAGATCTGATCTGGGCCCGAGGGGTTTAGATTGAGATCCATTGCGACTGCGCCTCGTCTCGACAACGGCAAGAGGAGATCCCCCCTGGGTAATCTTCGTGGCACGAGGACGTCCGGGTCTCTTGGGCCGGGCATGGTGGTGGTGGCTGCCTTCTCCACCGAAGGCGGTTGGCCAGGCTGGTAGTGACGGATCTTGGATCCCACTATTAGCACCGGCGGCGAGTTGGGGAGACATAAATGGCCGTCGGTGAAAACTAAGTCGACACCGGTCATGGCGGGCGATGGCGGCGTCTACGTCGTTACCTTGATGAAGGCATCGTCAAGCAACTATCGTCAACCTGCTCGTGCCGCTCGGGGAGAAATCCTAAGATCACCGGATCGAATGATGGCGGCGCTGCGGTGTCGTGTTCCCTATTGGGGGCATCATTTGTGGAGCGGCGCCGGATGCAAGAGGCGTGAGGTGGTGTGGCGTGCCTTCTCTCGCGTCGACGAAGGCAGGTCTCGGCGGCATGGACCAGCGGGGTCTCACCGGTGGGCGTGTGATGATGGACGAGCGCAGGATGGTGGCGTTGTCTAGTGTCGTGGTGACGTCGACGGCAGCTAGACCGAGCAAGGTAGATGCAGCAGTACATTACTGAAGATGGATTGGTGGCAGGTGGCTGCGGGGGCCTCGTACCTGGCAGACGCCTGGTTGAGGCGTGCGCTGGACTGGTGGTTGCCCCATACCCGGCAGGCGTCTTGGTTGGGACCTCAGGTCTTAGATGTTAGGTTTGGCTGCGAGGTCTGTTTGGTATTAGGCCCAGACTATCAGCATCCCTACATCAACTGGATAGGAGTAGCTCTGCCTAGACAGTGGCTTTAGTCTTACTGTTGTATGACTTTGTAAGGTCTTATGTAAATAATTAATAAAGTGGCTGCATGCATCGTCCAGATGCAGAGGCCGAGAGTCCTCCTTCTTTTCTAAAAAAAATTACCCTTCAAAAAAAAAATAGCATGTTTAATTACCTTAATTACCTGCTAGGAGGGTACCACTAGCATATTGTTAAGTGTTAACCCGCCTCTCTTAATTATGGCAGGACATGTTCCTGGCAGGAACAAACACGACTTCTAAGATGATAGAATGGACCATGGCCGAGCTCGTCAATAACCCAAGAGAAATGGAGAAGGTGCAGCAAGAGGTGAGACGGGTTGTCTTGTCGGTGCACGAGCACGAGTCATGGAGGAGGATGTGGAGAAAATGAGCCTCCTTAAGGCGGCCATGAAAGAAGCACTGCGGCTGCACGCGACGGTGCCGCTCCTCATCCCGCAAGAGTCGATCAAGGACACTTGGCTCCACGGCTACTACATCCCGGCAAAGACTCGGGTCATCGTCAACGCATGGGCGATTGGGAGAGACGGCAAGACATGGGAGCACGCCGAGGAGTTTCGGCGGAGAGGTTCATGTGCGAGAACATCGACTATGGCGGTAGGGACACCCGGTTCATACCTTTCGGTGCCGGAAGGAAGGGATGCGACCAGCGTTTTGATTTTCGTTTTGTGATTTTTCTCGCCCTAGGCCGAGATGGCCGAATTTCGGTCGTTTTTAAAAATTTCGGCCGAAATTTGACCAAATTTTGACTGAAATTTGATTAAAATTTGACCAAAATTTCTCAAATTTGACCAATTTCGGCGGAAGATAGATTTCGCCCTAGGCCGAGATGGCCGAAATTCGGCCGAAATCCATTTTTTACGGCCGAAATTCAAAACCCTGGATGCGACTCGCTTGGCCGAGCTAATGCTAGCAAACATGATGTACCATTTTGACTGGGAGTTGCCGGATGGGCAGGACCCTGAGTAGTTTGAGGTCATAGAGTCCAACGGGATCTCTCCCGGCCTTAAGTCTGCCTTGATCCTTACCCCGAAACCACTGTAATACCGTTGGAATAGGTGCTTTGTCCCTGCATGGCCACTTTTCTCACTTAATTTATTGGCTTAGCTCACTTTACCTTTCAAATATTTTGGACCGAGATAACCTTCTATGGCCTTCCTTGTTGGCTTCGGTCCCAACAGTTGTAGACTTGCTGCAGTGAAAACGTTGTTGTACCGATTGCGATGAAGGTTAGCTGTGTGACAATGTTGTTGTGAAAGCGGGTGTGAGTGGGTGAAAAGGCTAAAATGTTCCTAGAGATCTAATATCTGTTGAGCAATAAAACATGTGATCGTATCTGGGTGTCTCCCGGGAGGTGTCTTGGGGAAAAGGTTGCTCCCCATCCATTCATCATGTATATAAGTGAGTCTCCCACGTTACAATGAAACGAAAGAAACATTTGGACTCTTTGTTTGTCTACTTTTATTTCGCTCTATAAATCGTTATCAGCATGCTCATAACCGAGAGCGACTTGGCCGCACAGAAAAGAAAAGATAGAATGGCCTCCACGGCAGTTCCATCCAGCGCACGGGCAGGACCCTGAGTCGTTCGATGTCATCGAGTCCAACGGGCTTTCTCGTGTCCTTAAGTTTGCTTTGATCCTTACCACGAAACCACTATAATATCTGTTCGCATAGGTGTTTCGTTACTGCTTTGCCATTGCCACTTTGCTCACTTAATCTATTGGCTTAGCTCACTTTACCTTTCAAATATTTTGGACTGAGATAACCTTCTATGGCCTTCCTTGTTGGCTTTGGTAGAAACAATTGTAGACTTGCTACGGTGAAAACGTTGTTGTGCCGAGGAAGCGGTTGTGATGAAGGCTAGTTTTTTTTTTTGCGGATGTGATGAAGGTTAGTTGTGTGGCAATGTTGCTGTGAAAACGAGTGTGAGTGGGTGAGGAGTGCTGAGATCATTGCGGTTTGCTGACTAATCATTTGTTTTGACTCTGATTTAATTATAAATGATTGAGTTGTAAGTAGATTGCTTGTTATTGTGTCAACTGGACTATAAGTAACCAGTTTAACAAACAAAAAGGTTTGTTTTACAATCTTTCGAGTATTGACGAGGAAATTGTTATGCATTTATTTAATATAAGCAAAAGCATAAAAACATTTTTTTAGAAATAGTTGCAAGTCTATACATTTATCTATACCTACTAATAAAGCAAGGTGTGTTTTGTTGAAATTTACGTTTTCTAAAATAATTTGTACTTAGACACATAGAGTTGTTTCCTGCTGGTAAATAGTAAAGGGAGCCCAGCCTAGTGGTTCTCTCGTCACGCCGTCGACCTCCTGAGTTCCGACTCTCCATTTCGTTTGGACACTTCCATTTTTCGTGTTCTCTTTTTCAGCAGTTATTAGGCTGGCCCGCCATGCGTCTCTTGCGAGTGCCAGCAGCCCTAACGGGTGCTTCAAGCGCTGAATAGGAGCTCCCTATCCTGCCATTAGCAAGGCTAGCACATATGCCCGTGTGTCGCAAAGGGAGAGATATTTTCTGCAAGAAGCAACGGAGGAGTCCAATAAACACGATCTCCACGGCGGTGGGGTGGCCGAGCTAGGAGTTGTGGTCTTCTCGCGGGTCATGTTTGGCCTGCGAGATCTTGATAGCGGTCGGGGCAGCATGACGGCGACCACCCAACTCGTGCTTTTCCTTCCTTTGGGTCCACCTCCGTGTCGGGGTTGTCGCTGCCTCCACATT